>NC_060184.1:8024213-8094213 GCF_021184085.1 Oncorhynchus gorbuscha
CCTATTTAGTGTGTCAACTCCTATTTACAGTGTGTAAACTCCTATTTTACAGTGTGTCAACTCCTATTTACATTGTGTCAACTCCTATTTTACAGTGTGTCAGCTCCTAGTTACAGTGTGTCAACTCCTATTTACAGTGTGTCAACTCCTATTTACAGTGTGTCAACTCCTATTTAGTGTGTCAACTCCTATTTAGTGTGTCAACTCCTATTGACAGTGTGTCAACACCTATTTACAGTGTGTCAACTCCTATTTAGTGTGTCAACTCCTATTTAGTGTGTCACCTCCTATTTAGTGTGTCAACTCCTATTTAGTGTGTCAGCTCCTATTTAGTGTGTCAACTCCTATTTACAGTGTGTCAACTCCTATTTACAGTGTGTCAACTCCTATTTACATTGTGTCAACTCCTATTTACATTGTGTCAACTCCTATTTTACAGTGTGTCAACTCCTATTTACATTGTGTCAACTCCTATTTACAGTGTGTCAACTCCTATTTACATTGTGTCAACTCCTATTTTACAGTGTGTCAACTCCTATTTACAGTGTGTCAACTCCTATTTAGTGTGTCAACTCCTATTTAGTGTGTCAACTCCTATTTAGTGTGTCAGCTCCTATTTTACAGTGTGTCAACTCCTATTTACATTGTGTCAACTCCTATTTTACAGTGTGTCAACTCCTATTTACAGTGTGTCAACTCCTATTTACAGTGTGTCAGCTCCTATTTAGTGTGTCAACTCCTATTTACAGTGTGTCAACTCCTATTGTACAGTGTGTCAGATCCTATTTACAGTGTGTCAACTCCTATTTACAGTGTGTCAACTCCTATTTTACAGTGTGTCAACTCCTATTTAGTGTGTCAACTCCTATTTAGTGTGTCAACTCCTATTTACAGTGTGTCAACTCCTATTTTACAGTGTGTCAACTCCTATTTACAGGGTGTCAACTCCTATTTACAGGGTGTCAACTCCTATTTAGTGTGTCAACTCCTATTTAGTGTGTCAACTCCTATTTACAGTGTGTCAACTCCTATTTTACAGTGTGTCAACTCCTATTTAGTGTGTCAACTCCTATTTACAGTGTGTCAACTCCTATTTTACAGTGTGTCAACTCCTATTTAGTGTGTCAACTCCTATTTTACAGTGTGTCAACTCCTATTTAGTGTGTCAACTCCTATTTACAGTGTGTCAGCTCCTTTTTACAGTGTGTCAACTCCTATTTACAGTGTGTCAACTCCTATTTAGTGTGTCAACTCCTATTTACAGTGTGTCAGCTCCTATTTACAGTGTGTCAACTCCTATTTAGTGTGTCAACTCCTATTTAGTGTGTCAACTCCTATTTACAGTGTGTCAACTCCTATTTTACAGTGTGTCAACTCCTATTTAGCGTGTCAACTCCTATTTACAGTGTGTCAACTCCTATTTTACAGTGTGTCAACTCCTATTTAGTGTGTCAACTCCTATTTAGTGTGTCAACTCCTATTTTACAGTGTGTCAACTCCTATTTAGTGTGTCAACTCCTATTTACAGTGTGTCAGCTCCTTTTTACAGTGTGTCATTTTACATCATTACATTTAAGTCATTCAGCAGACGCTCTTATCCAGAGCGACTTACAAATTGGTGCATTCACCTTATGACATCCAGTGGAACAGTCACTTTACAATAGTGCATCTAAATCTTAAAGGGGGGGGGTGAGAAGGATTACTTATCCTATCCTAGGTATTCCTTAAAGAGGTGGGGTTTCAGGTGTCTCCGGAAGGTGGTGATTGACTCCGCTGTCCTGGCGTCGTGAGGGAGTTTGTTCCACCATTGGGGAGCCAGAGCAGCGGACAGTTTTGACTGGGCTGAGCGGGAACTGTACTTCCTCAGTGGTAGGGAGCAGGCCAGAGGTGGATGAACGCAGTGCCCTTGTTTGGGTGTAGGGCCTGATCAGAGCCTGGAGGTACTGAGGTGCCGTTCCCCTCACAGCTCCGTAGGCAAGCACCATGGTCTTGTAGCGGATGCGAGCTTCAACTGGAAGCCAGTGGAGAGAGTGGAGGAGCGGGGTGACGTGAGAGAACTTGGGAAGGTTGAACACCAGACGGGCTGCGGCGTTCTGGATGAGTTGTAGGGGTTTAATGGCACAGGCAGGGAGCCCAGCCAACAGCGAGTTGCAGTAATCCAGACGGGAGATGACAAGTGCCTGGATTAGGACCTGCGCCGCTTCCTGTGTGAGGCAGGGTCGTACTCTGCGGATGTTGTAGAGCATGAACCTACAGGAACGGGCCACCGCCTTGATGTTAGTTGAGAACGACAGGATGTTGTCCAGGATCACGCCAAGGTTCTTAGCGCTCTGGGAGGAGGACACAATGGAGTTGTCAACCGTCATGGCGAGATCATGGAACGGGCAGTCCTTCCCCGGGAGGAAGAGCAGCTCCGTCTTCCCGAGGTTCAGCTTGAGGTGGTGATCCGTCATCCCACACTGATATGTCTGCCAGACATGCAGAGATGCGATTCGCCACCTTGTCATCAGAAGGGGGAAAGGAGAAGATTAATTGTGTGTCGTCTGCATAGCAATGATAGGAGAGACCATGTGAGGTTATGACAGAGCCAAGTGACTTGGTGTATAGCGAGAATAGGAGAGGGCCTAGAACAGAGCCCTGGGGGACACCAGTGGTGAGAGTGCGTGGTGAGGAGACAGATTCTCGCCACGCCACCTGGTAGGAGCGACCTGTCAGGTAGGACGCAATCCAAGCGTGGGCCGCGCCGGAGATGCCCAACTCGGAGAGGGTGGAGAGGAGGATCCGATGGTTCACAGTATCGAAGGCAGCCGATAGGTCTAGAAGGATGAGAGCAGAGGAGAGAGAGTTAGCTTTAGCAGTGCGGAGCGCCTCCGTGATATAGAGAAGAGCAGTCTCAGTTGAATGACTAGGGGATAGGGTCAAGCGGGCAGGTTGTTGGGCGGCCGGCCGTCACAAGACGCGAGATTTCATCTGGAGAGTGTGTCAGCTCCTATTTACAGTGTGTCAACTCCTATTTAGTGTGTCAACTCCTATTTAGTGTGTCAACTCCTATTTTACAGTGTGTCAACTCCTATTTAGTGTGTCAACTCCTATTTAGTGTGTCAACTCCTATTTACAGTGTGTCAACTCCTATTTACAGTGTGTCAGCTCCTTTTTACGGTGTGTCAACTCCTATTTGCAGTGTGTAAACTCCTATTTAGTGTGTCAGCTCCTTTTTACAGTGTGTCAACTCCTATTTACAGTGTGTAAACTCCTATTTACAGTGTGTCAACTCCGATTTACAGTGTGTAAACTCCTATTTATAGCGTGTCACCGCTTGGTGTGGCGAATTTGCTGTTTTGCCACATCCACATCCTGAGTAAGACGACAATAATAACACTTCCTGATGGAGTCTTAACTGTTGGCCAGGGTCAAGACTTCCTGATTGACTCCCTGTCTGTTGGCCAGGGTCAAGACTTCCTGATTGACTCCCTGTCTGTTGGCCAGGGTCAAGACTTCCTGATTGACTCCCTGTCTGTTGGCCAGGGTCAAGACTTCCTGATTGACTCCCTGTCTGTTGGCCAGGGTCAAGACTTCCTGATTGACTCCCTGTCTGTTGGCCAGGGTCAAGACTTCCTGATTGACTCCCTGTCTGTTGGCCAGGGTCAAGACTTCCTGATTGACTCCCTGTCTGTTGGCCAGGGTCAAGACTTCCTGATTGACTCCCTGTCTGTTGGCCAGGGTCAAGACTTCCTGATTGACTCCCTGTCTTAACTGTTGGCCAGGGTCAAGACTTCCTGATTGACTCCCTGTCTGTTGGCCAGGGTCAAGACTTCCTGATTGACTCCCTGTCTGTTGGCCAGGGTCAAGACTTCCTGATTGACTCCCTGTCTTAACTGTTGGCCAGCGTCAAGACTTCCTGATTGACTCCCTGTCTTAACTGTTGGCCAGGGTCAAGACTTCCTGATTGACTCCCTGTCTGTTGGCCAGGGTCAAGACTTCCTGATTGACTCCCTGTCTGTTGGCCAGGGTCAAGACTTCCTGATTGACTCCCTGTCTTAACTGTTGGCCAGGGTCAAGACTTCCTGATTGACTCCCTGTCTGTTGGCCAGGGTCAAGACTTCCTGATTGACTCCCTGTCTTAACTGTTGGCCAGCGTCAAGACTTCCTGATTGACTCCCTGTCTGTTGGCCAGGGTCAAAACTTCCTGATTGACTCCCTGTCTGTTGGCCAGGGTCAAAACTTCCTGATTGACTCCCTGTCTTAACTGTTGGCCAGAGTCAAGACTTCCTGATTGACTCCCTGTCTGTTGGCCAGGGTCAAGACTTCCTGATTGACTCCCTGTCTGTTGGTCAGGGTCAAGACTTCCTGATTGACTCCCTGTCTTAACTGTTGGCCAGCGTCAAGACTTCCTGATTGACTCCCTGTCTGTTGGCCAGGGTCAAGACTTCCTGATTGACTCCCTGTCTTAACTGTTGGCCAGCGTCAAGACTTCCTGATTGACTCCCTGTCTGTTGGCCAGGGTCAAGACTTCCTGATTGACTCCCTGTCTGTTGGCCAGGGTCAAGACTTCCTGATTGACTCCCTGTCTGTTGGCCAGGGTCAAGACTTCCTGATTGACTCCTGTCTGTTGGCCAGGGTCAAGACTTCCTGATTGACTCCCTGTCTGTTGGCCAGGGTCAAGACTTCCTGATTGACTCCCTGTCTGTTGGCCAGGGTCAAGACTTCCTGATTGACTCCCTGTCTGTTGGCCAGGGTCAAGACTTCCTGATTGACTCCCTGTCTGTTGGCCAGGGTCAAGACTTCCTGATTGACTCCCTGTCTGTTGGCCAGGGTCAAGACTTCCTGATTGACTCCCTGTCTGTTGGCCAGGGTCAAGACTTCCTGATTGACTCCCTGTCTGTTGGCCAGGGTCAAGACTTCCTGATTGACTCCCTGTCTTAACTGTTGGCCAGGGTCAAGACTTCCTGATTGACTCCCTGTCTGTTGGCCAGGGTCAAGACTTCCTGATTGACTCCCTGTCTGTTGGCCAGGGTCAAGACTTCCTGATTGACTCCCTGTCTTAACTGTTGGCCAGCGTCAAGACTTCCTGATTGACTCCCTGTCTTAACTGTTGGCCAGGGTCAAGACTTCCTGATTGACTCCCTGTCTGTTGGCCAGGGTCAAGACTTCCTGATTGACTCCCTGTCTGTTGGCCAGGGTCAAGACTTCCTGATTGACTCCCTGTCTTAACTGTTGGCCAGGGTCAAGACTTCCTGATTGACTCCCTGTCTGTTGGCCAGGGTCAAGACTTCCTGATTGACTCCCTGTCTTAACTGTTGGCCAGCGTCAAGACTTCCTGATTGACTCCCTGTCTGTTGGCCAGGGTCAAAACTTCCTGATTGACTCCCTGTCTGTTGGCCAGGGTCAAAACTTCCTGATTGACTCCCTGTCTTAACTGTTGGCCAGAGTCAAGACTTCCTGATTGACTCCCTGTCTGTTGGCCAGGGTCAAGACTTCCTGATTGACTCCCTGTCTTAACTGTTGGCCAGCGTCAAGACTTCCTGATTGACTCCCTGTCTGTTGGCCAGGGTCAAGACTTCCTGATTGACTCCCTGTCTGTTGGCCAGGGTCAAGACTTCCTGATTGACTCCCTGTCTGTTGGCCAGGGTCAAGACTTCCTGATTGACTCCTTGTCTGTTGGCCAGGGTCAAGACTTCCTGATTGACTCCTTGTCTGTTGGTCAGGGTCAAGACTTCCTGATTGACTCCCTGTCTGTTGGCCAGGGTCAAGACTTCCTGATTGACTCCCTGTCTGTTGGCCAGGGTCAAGACTTCCTGATTGACTCCCTGTCTGTTGGCCAGGGTCAAGACTTCCTGATTGACTCCCTGTCTGTTGGCCAGCGTCAGCTACTGTACCAGATGTGAACTTGAGTTTCTCTTTGTATGTGTATCATGTTGTCACAGAGTTTCCATTTTGATTTCCATTATGACTGAGTCTGTCATTGTGTCACGTCCTGAACATAGAAAGCCTGTATTTTCTATGGTAGAGTAGGCCAGGGCGTGACTAGGGGTTTTAGTCTAGTTTATTATTTCTATGTGGAGTTCTAGGTTTAATTTTCTATGGTAGAGTAGGCCAGGGCGTGACTAGGGGTTTTAGTCTAGTTTATTATTTCTATGTGGAGTTCTAGGTTTAATTTTCTATGGTAGAGTAGGCCAGGGCGTGACTAGGGGTTTTAGTCTAGTTTATTATTTCTATGTGGAGTTCTAGGTTTAATTTTCTATGGTAGAGTAGGCCAGGGCGTGACTAGGGGTTTTAGTCTAGTTTATTATTTCTATGTGGAGTTCTAGGTTTAATTTTCTATGGTAGAGTAGGCCAGGGCGTGACTAGGGGTTTTAGTCTAGTTTATTATTTCTATGTGGAGTTCTAGGTTTAATTTTCTATGTTGGGGTTTGTGCATGATTCCCTATTAGAGGCAGCTGGTAATCGTTGTCTCTAATTGGGGATCATACTTAAATAGCATTTTCTCCACCTGTGTGTTATGGGATATTGTTTATGTTTAGTTGCCTGTTAGTGCTGCATTGTTAGTCATGGTTTGGTTATTCTTTATTGTTTTGTCTTTGCTAAAGTTTCACTTCTTTAATAAATAATGTGGAACTCAAAGTACGCTGCGCCTTGGTCCGAACACATTAGGCTACAGCAACGGTCAGTACGAGCTGTGTTACACCATAACAGGTCCCCAGGGGGTCTAAACACAACAGCTCCACATGGCGGGAATACACACACACACGCCCGCATGCACGCACAGAGGCACACACACACACGCACACACACACACACACACACACACACACACACACACACACACACACACACACACACACACACACACACACACACACACACACACACACACACACACACACACACACACTGTTGAGAGTTTTTTTCCACAGCCAGTAGGGCAGTTATACACAAACCAAGCCCAAATCACTACGAGACATTGTTATAGTGTGACGTCTGTTGCCAACTCACACTCTCTGAAACACGTAGATCCCCTGAACGCAGCTCACTCTGCAGATCCCAATCACCTGCATTCTGATCACCTGTTCACACACCTGTATGTCATTATCACACACTATTTAGTTCAGTTCTTTGCATCCCGTCACTGTGAGGTATTGTTTGTTTTGTGACACGTCTTTCAGAGTGCTGGGGTTCCGTGATTTCTCCTCCCGTGTATGATAGTTTTTGCCTGCCTCACTAACGACGCCTTTTGCCTATTCCCTGCCTGTACTTTAGACTATCAGATTTCCTGTTATCTACCTATTGCCTGGTCTCCCAGACAACATTACTAGTCTTTTTCCTGCCTGTACTGTTGCCTTGCTGGACCCCCTGTGTATGACCTTCTGCCTGCCCCTGGACCCAGCTACCTGCCTCCTCCTGTGTATGACCTTCTGCCTGCCCCTGGACCCAGCTACCTGCCCCCTCCTGTGTATGACCTTCTGCCTGTTCCTGGACCCAGCTACCTGCCCCTGGACCCAGCTACCTGCCTCCTCCTGTGTATGACCTTCTGCCTGCCCCTGGACCCAGCTACCTGCCTCCTCCTGTGGTCCTTCATCCACAAACACCTGCTGTGCTCTCTGTCTCCCATTGTGTTCATTACATGTAGTCTTTATACCAAGGCTTTACTCCCACATTAAGAAGGAAAAAAATGTGTTGAGACTATAGATCTGTGAAAATAGCAAAGCTACAGATCCTACATGAAGAGGAATCCAAATGTGGTTGAGATCTACAGATGACATGTGACTTTAGAGGCCTAAGAGAGAACATAGCGCAGTTCCACAGGGAAAACTAAATAAATCGCCGTGCCATCTGGACGCCGACCGAGTCAGCTAGAGTAAACGAGCGCAGTGGCTGACTGCGTTTACGTGTTGCGGTTCGTAGGCGAACGTCCTGGTGCGGCGTGTTTATATTTGTTGAGCCATTGAAAGGCGTGTTTACAGAAGGCACTTGAAGGCTCTACCGTGACTCGTGTGTTTGGAGTTCGTGACCTTTGGTGTTGGAGGGTTTGTTTAATTTGTTTAATCAGTTCCTACGGGCATCAGTTTAAACTACTCTTACCCTGTAACCTCTTACCCTGTAACCTCTTACCCTGTAACCTCTTACCCTGTAACCTCTTACCCTGTAACCCTCTTACCCCGTAACCCTCTTACCCCGTAACCCTCTTACCCTGTAACCTCTTACCCTGTAACCCTCTTACCCTGTAACCCTCTTACCCCGTAACCCTCTTACCCCTCGTAACCCTCTTACCCCGTAACCCTCTTACCCCGTAACCCTCTTCACCTCTTACCCTGTAACCTCTTACCCTGTAACCTCTTACCCTGTAACCTCTTACCCTGTAACCTCTTACCCTGTAACCCTCTTCACCTCTCACCCTGTAACCCTCTTACCCTGTAACCTCTTACCCTGTAACCTCTTACCCTGTAACCCTCTTCACCTCTCACCCTGTAACCCTCTTACCCTGTAACCCTCTTACCCTGTAACCTCTCACCCCGTAACCTCTTACCCTGTAACCTCTTACCCTGTAACCTCTCACCCCGTAACCTCTTACCCTGTAACCTCTTACCCTGTAACCTCTTACCCTGTAACCTCTTACCCTGTAACCTCTTACCCTGTAACCTCTTACCCTGCAACCCTCTTACCCTGTAACCCTCTTACCCTGTAACCCTCTTACCCTGTAACCTCTTACCCTGTAACCTCTTACCCTGTAACCTCTTACCCTGTAACCCTCTTACCCTGTAACCCTCTTACCCTGTAATCTCTTACCCTGTAACCTCTTACCCTGTAACCTCTTACCCTGTAACCTCTTACCCTGTAACCTCTCACCCTGTAACCTCTCACCCCGTAACCTCTTACCCCGTAACCCTCTTACCCCGTAACCCTCTTACCCTGTAACCTCTCACCCCGTAACCTCTTACCCTGTAACCCTCTTACCCTGTAACCTCTTACCCTGTAACCCTCTTACCCTGTAACCTCTTACCCTGTAACCCTCTTACCCTGTAACCCTCTTACCCTGTAACCTCTTACCCTGTAACCCTCTTACCTCGTAACCTCTTACCCTGTAACCCTCTTACCCCGTAACCCTCTTACCCCGTAACCCTCTTACCCCGTAACCCTCTTCACCTCTTACCCTGTAACCTCTTACCCTGTAACCTCTTACCTCTTACCCTGTAACCTCTTACCCTGTAACCTCTTACCCTGTAACCCTCTTACCCCATAACCCTCTTACCCTGTAACCCTCTTCACCTCTTACCCTGTAACCTCTCACCCCGTAACCTCTCACCCCGTAACCCTCTTCACCTCTTACCCTGTAACCTCTCACCCCGTAACCTCTCACCCTGTAACCTCTCACCCCGTAACCTCTCACCCCGTAACCCTCTTACCCCCATAACCCTCTTCACCTCTTACCCTGTAACCTCTCACCCCGTAACCCTCTTCACCTCTCACCCTGTAACCTCTCACCCCGTAACCTCTCACCCCGTAACCCTCTTACCCCCATAACACTCTTCACCTCTTACCCTGCAACCTCTCACCCCGTAACCTCTCACCCCGTAACCCTCTTACCCCCATAACCCTCTTCACCTCTTACCCTGTAACCTCTCACCCCGTAATCTCTTACCCCATAACCCTCTTCACCTCTTACCCTGGAACCTCTTACCCCGTAACCCTCTTCACACCATACCCCCAAACCCTTTACATCTCTTTCCCCAAACCCTCTTCACACCAAGTCCCGGTCCATCTTCCCCCTGAAGCTAGGACAGCAGAGTCCCTGTCCATCTTCCCCCTGAAGCTAGGACAGCAGAGTCCCTGTCCATCTTCCCCCTGATGCTAGGACAACAGAGTCCCTGTCCATCTTCCCCCTGATGCTAGGACAGCAGAGTCCCTGTCCATCTTCCCCCTGATGCTAGGACAGTAGAGTCCCTGTCCATCTTCCCCCTTGAAGCTAGGACAGCAGAGTCCCTGTCCATCTTCCTCCCTGATGCTAGGACAGCAGAGTCCCTGTCCATCTAGGACAGCAGAGTCCCTGTCCATCTTCCCCCTGATTGATCACAGGGCTAGGACAGCATTGATTGAATCAGGGATATCACATTGATTGTCCATCTTCCCCTGAAGCTCGGACAGCAGAGTCCCTGTCCATCTTCATTGATTGAATCACAGGGATATCACATTGATGGAAACAACTGAAACCCTACCTCTTCAAAGAGTATTTTAAATAATCCCACAGCATCCTGTCTTTTGATTGTGTTCATCTGACTGTAATCCCACATTCCCATCCTCACCCTTCCTGATTCCACTCCCCAGGCCATCTATCCTATCATATACTATCCCAGAGGGATTACTCTAGTCCCTGTTAATCATTGATTGAATCACCATGAATCACAGGGATATCACCCAGTCTCTCCTCACAGGGATACCTGCATTGATTGGAATGATATCACATTGAGCAGATTACCAGGGATATCACTGTCACAATAAAATGAGTCTGAGTCTGAGCTGCAGTGGAGGTGTTTTGACAGGGCCATGGTATGGGGCAAAGGGTTCCACAGGGATATAACATTGATATCACATTGATGGAATCACAGGGATATCACATTGATGGAATCACAGGGATATCACATTGATTGAATCACAGGGATATCACATTGATTGAATCACAGGGATATCACATTGATGGAATCACAGGGATATCACATTGATTGAATCACAGGGATATCACATTGATTGAATCACAGGGATATCACATTGATTGAATCACAGGGATATCACATTGATTGAATCACAGGGATATCACATTGATTGAATCACAGGGATATCACATTGATTGAATCACAGGGATATCACATTGATTGAATCACAGGGATATCACATTGATATCACATTGATGGAATCACATTGATATCACATTGATTGAATCACAGGGATATCACATTGATTGAATCACAGGGATATCACATTGATTGAATCACAGGGATATCACATTGATTGAATCACAGGGATATCACATTGATTGAATCACATTGATTGAAGGGATATCACATTGATTGAATCACAGGGATATCACATTGATTGAATCACATTGATTGAAGGGATATCACATTGATTGAATCACAGGGATATCACATTGATTGAATCACATTGATTGAATCACAGGGATATCACATTTGATCACAGGGATATCACATTGATTGAATCACAGGGATATCACATTGATTGAATCACAGGGATATCACATTGATGGAATCACAGGGATATCACATTGATTGAATCAGGGATATCACATTGATTGAATCACAGGGATATCACATTGATTGATTGATATCACATTGATTGGGATATCACATTGATTGAATCACAGGGATATCACATTGATTGAATCACAGGGATATCACATTGATTGATCACAGGGAATCACATTGATTGAATCACAGGGATATCACATTGATTGAATCACAGGGATATCACATTGATTGAATCACAGGGATATCACATTGATTGAATCACAGGGATATCACATTGATTGAATCACAGGGATATCACATTGATTGAATCACAGGGATATCACATTGATTGAATCAGGGATACATTGATTGAATCACAGGGATATCACATTGATTGAATCACAGGATATCACATTGATGAATCACAGGGATATCACATTGATTGAATCACAGGGATATCACATTGATTGAATCACAGGGATATCACATTGATTGAATCACAGGGATATCACATTGATTGAATCACAGGGATATCACATTGATTGAATCACACTCCAATTCAACTGAATAACTGAAGAGTGATGATGACAACCCCAGTGCTGGCTGTCAGTTGGTAAATCAATGAATGAATCCACATCTGTTTTCTATAGTGGTATTTGACTTTCTGAACGTTGCAGATCCTGTACATAGAACTGTGAATGTAGTGTGGTGGCAACTCACTGGTCACAACACGGCATTTCAACGTGGAAAATCGGTTCGTATTTGGCAGGGGTTCAAACTGTAGAACCCAGTTCCGACATTTGAATTTAAAAAAAGATTGTATCAAACAAAACTATGCTACCTTTTATCTCTGGGACCCTCAGGATGCCCAATCAGAGCCGGATAACTGAATGTAAAGTACATTATTATCCTTCAGAGGTGAGTGTAAGTACATTATTATCCTTCAGAGGTGAGTGTAAGTACATTATTATCCTTCAGAGGTGAGTGTATGTACATTATTATCCTTCAGAGGTGAGTGTAAGTACATTATTATCCTTCAGAGGTGAGCGTATCAAACCAGTTTCCGTGATGAAAGTGTGTTGTTGTTGAGCAGTCTCCTCAATGGTATTTCTTCACTGTAATAGCTACTGTAAATTCGGGACACCGATCCCGTAGAAGTTCAACCTACCCTGTTGAATGACTTCCATAGCAACCGTGAATGTGTTTAGTTTTTAAGTGGTTACCATGATGAATAATCCTGTGGTTGAAATTTCAACTTCAAATTTTTGTATTTTATTCTGCAAATCCAATGTGGGTCGATTCCATGTCACGATATGTTGATAAATTATATTGAAACAAGGTTGATTCAAACCGTTTTTGCCAAGTGGAAAGGAGAACATTTACTTTGACACACACACACACACACACACACACACACACACACACACACACACACACACACACACACACACACACACACACACACACACACACACACACACACACACACACACACACACACACACACACACACACACACACACACACACACACACACACACACACACACTCAAAGTATTAGGATGCTGACAAGAGATTAGTCCCTTTACTTTGTCAGCTGTGAGCGAAACACTCTCTTATTAAACTCTTAACAGGGAAATTCTAGAGCTGGAACAGACCCAAGAGAAGGAGCCAATCCCATCCCTCTCTACAGCCATGTGTGACACTTTTGACCGGGGCCCAGAATGCACTATATCGAGCCCTCAAACTCCACTCTGGACCGCGAAGCCAGTTCTACCAGATGTTTTCATTGTTCCCCTCTAATCAGGGACTGATCAGCGTCTGTCCGATTAGCTATCAGGTAGAACAAAAAAAACGGCAGGCTCTGGACATCATAGGGTAAGAGATGAAAACACCTGGAATATGGTGCCATGGTGCCCTCTCTCTCTCTCTCTCTCTCTCTCTCTCTCTGTGTCTCTCTCTGTATCTCTCTGTCTCTGTGTCTCTCTCTGTATCTCTCTGTCTCTGTGTCTCTCTCTGTATCTCTCTGTCTGTGTCTCTCTCTGAATCTCTCTATCTCTGTGTCTGTCTTTGTCTCTCTCTGTCTCTGTGTCTCTCTCTGTCTCTCTCTGTCTCTCTCTGAATCTCTCTATCTCTCTGTCTCTCTCTGTCTCTCTCTCTCTCTCTCTCTCTCTCTCTCTCTCTGAATCTCTCTCTCAAATGTACTGTGTCGCTCTGTTGGAGGAGAATGGTGCTTGTAACACCAGGGTTGTGGGTTCAATTCTCACTTGGGGACCAGTATGAAAATGTATCAGATAAGATAGTCGCGCTAAATTACTATGTAAAGGGGGGGGGAACAGTTGTCTCATCATATTCATCTTTCCAAACAATAACCTTACAGGTGATGATAACTTCTCAAACCTTTTGCTTGCAATGGCTTTCTAAACTCTACTCTCAGGGGCCTAGATGTGTGTCTGCCAAGCTTTAACTCTCCCATGTAGGAAAAAGTCTCTATGTTAGATATCGATATGTTCTTTTCTCAGAATAACATTTATCTCTCTGATATTAATATGGGTTTATCCGACAACAACATTACATCTCTCTCTCTCTGATATCAACATGGGTTTATATGAGCCAGTGAGGAACACCCGAATTGAAAGATACAAGATGCACCCACACACAAAAACACGCAGACACTATTTATTGTTATCAAACACACACACACACACACACACACACACACACACACACACACACACACACACACACACACACACACACACACACACACACACACACACACACACACACACACACACACACACACACACACACATCTCACCCCACCCAAAACATAAATGACAGAACTCTATCGAAGAATGAAATGACATAGTATCAAAACAACACCCTACAGACAAAAGTACAATCATGGTGAACAGAGTCACTGCTATACCTGCTTTACCTAAATGTCCCATCCAATCAGTGTCAGTATGAGTCCCAGTGGCTGTGAGCGAGAGTGTGTGTGTGTGTGTGTCTCTGTGTGTGTCTGTGTGTGTGTGTGTCTCTGTGTGTGTCTGTGTGTGTCTGTGTGTGTGTGTGTCTCTGTGTGTGTTTGTTTATGTGTGTGTCTGTTTGTGTGTGTGTCTGGGTGTGTCTGTGTGTGTGTGTCTCTGTGTGTGTGTGTGTGTGTCTGGGTGTGTGTGTGTGTCTGTGTGTGTGTGTCTCTGTGTCTGGGTGTGTCTGTGTGTGTGTGTCTCTGTGTCTGGGTGTGTCTGTGTGTGTGTGTCTCTGTGTGTGTGTGTGTGTCTGGGTGTGTGTGTGTGTCTGTGTGTGTGTGTGTCTGTGTGTGTGTGTCTGTGTGTGTCTCTGTGTGTGTGTGTGTGTGTGTGTGTGTGTGTGTGTGTGTGTGTGTGTGTGTGTGTGTGTGTGTGTGTGTGTGTGTGTGTGTGTGTGTGTGTGTGTGTGTGTGTGTGTGTGTGTGTGTGTGTGTGTGTGTGTGTGTCTGTGTGTGTCTGTTTATGTGTGTGTCTGTTTGTGTGTGTGTCTGGGTGTGTCTGTGTGTGTGTGTGTGTGTGTGTGTGTGTGTCTGGGTGTGTGTGTGTGTCTGTGTGTGTGTGTCTCTGTGTCTGGGTGTGTCTGTGTGTGTGTGTCTCTGTGTCTGGGTGTGTCTGTGTGTGTGTGTCTCTGTGTGTGTGTGTGTGTGTGTGTGTGTGTGTGTGTGTGTGTGTGTGTGTGTGTGTGTGTGTGTGTGTGTGTGTGTGTGTGTGTGTGTGTGTGTGTGTGTGTGTGTGTGTGTGTGTGTGTGTGTGTGTGTGTGTGTGTGTGTGTGTGTGTGTGTGTGTGTCTGGGTGTGTCTCTGTGTGTGTCTGTGTGTGTGTGTGTTGAGCAGAGCTGTGCTGGCTTTGATCAAGGCTTGTTTGTGTTGTGGTGCCCTCATCAAAACTCTTATTGGTTACAGATGGAGACAGATGTAATGTAACCGAACTACATGTGTGTCCCAAGTGGCATCCTATTCCCTATATCGTGCACTACTTTTGAAGAGAATCCTATTGGCCCTGATCAAAAAGTATACACTATATAGGGAATAGTGTGCCGTTTGGAATACAGCCTACAACTCCAATCTCCCTCCAAGCGGATACAGCTGCCCTGCCTGGCCCAGCATACCCACACAACTTGTCAGCCTCAGTTACAACCTAGAATATCCATCTCTGTTTGCTTTTCCTCTCATTCACTAAACCAAGTGGGTGACTATCGAGTCACCCCCTTCTGAAAAACAAAGACCTCCGTCCGTCTATCTAGTCACCCCCTTCTGAAAACCAAAGACCTCCGTCCGTCTATCTAGTCACCCACTTCTGAAAAACGAAGACCTCCGTCCGTCTATCTAGTCACCCCCTTCTGAAAACTAAAGACATTCCTCCGTTGGAAAGAGAAGGAAAGCTCCTGAGAAAGACAAGAGAGAAAAAGCAGTCGGGTTTATTCAATTCATGGAAAGACGGTAATCATACACTGTTTGGAAACAGGATGACGTATGTTTTGAGTGTTTCTCGTTTGCTGAGGTCATGACCTCTGGAAAACTGCTGCTGAGATACTGGCTGGTCTGTTCCAGAAAGAAAAGAAAGTGAATGTCTGTCCGCTAACTGCTTGCTGCTTTGATTTAGTGCTGTTCTTTCACTTAGATTTGGTTGAAACGGAGACGTGAATCCAACACATCAATTATTAACTTGTAGACAAACTGGTATTAAAGCCAGACTGAGAGGCACAGATGGAATTCACTTTATATATTATCTACCTCATTTGCTTTGGCAATGTTAACATGTTTCCCATGCCAATAAAGCCCTTGAATTGAATTGGATTGAATTGGAACAGTCCAAGATTGGAACTATCCGAGCAGAAGATACATCTCCTTTGAATGTTGGTATTTAATAATAATAATCATAATAATATATGTATTTATTTTACATAGTGCTTTTCATACAGACTCTCAAACTTGCTTTTAATTAAAAACGAACTAAAACAAATTCAGGCAGCTGGCAGTCGTTGGGAGATGGTCTTCTAGAATCTAGATAATTATGTCGTTGATGGGATATAGTCTTCTAGAATCTAGATAATGATGTAGTTGATGGGATATAGTCTTCTAGAATCTAGATAATAATGCTGTTGATGGGATGTAGTCTTCTAGAATCTAGATAATGATGTAGTTGATGGGATATAGTCTTCTAGAATCTAGATAATGATGTAGTTGATGGGATATAGTCTTCTAGAATCTAGATAATAATGCTGTTGATGGGATATAGTCTTCTAGAATCTAGATAATGATGTAGTTGATGGGATATAGTCTTCTAGAATCTAGATAATGATGTAGTTGATGTGATATAGTCTTCTAGAATCTAGATAATGATGTAGTTCAGTACAGGAGTAGCTTGAGTGGAGATGGCAGAGCTTTTCATCAGGAACCTCTGTCCATTGGCGTTGACAAACCAAACATGGTCAAAACACACCAAGAAAGTCGTGAAGAGTGCACGACAAAGCCTTTTCGCCCCCAGGAGACTGAAAAGATTTTGCATGGGCCCCCAGACCCTAAAATAATTCTACAGCTGCACCATCGAGAGCATCCCGAACGGTTGCCTCACCGCCTCGTACGGCAACTGCGTACCGCCCAGTACATCACTGGGGCCAAAGTTCCTGCCATCCAGGAAATTGTCAATGACTCCAGACTCCAGTTCCCTCTGCTTTTGCACGGCAAGCAGTACCAGAGCGCCAAGTCTAGGTCCAAAAACAGCTTCTACCCCCAAGCCATAAGACTGATGAACATTAATAAAATGGCCACCTGGACTATTTACATTGACCCCGTACAAATGACAAATTAACTCGACTAACCTGTACCCCAGCACATTGACTCTGTACCGGTACCCCCGGTGTTTAGCCTCGTTATTGTTATTTGATTGTGTTACTACACCTGTTGTAGTCCTTGTTGTCTGTATAGTGATCCAGTTGGTCTGTATAGTGATCCAGTTGGTCTGTATAGTGATCCAGTTGGTCTGTATAGTGATCCTGTTGGTCTGTATAGTGATCCTGTTGGTCTGTATAGTGATCCTGTTGGTCTGTATAGTGATCCTGTTGGTCTGTATAATGATCCTGTTGGTCTGTACAGTGATCCAGTTGGTCTGTATAATGATCCTGTTGGTCTGTATAGTGATCCTGTTGGTCTGTATAGTGATCCTGTTGGTCTGTATAGTGATCCAGATGGTCTGTATAGTGATCCTGTTGGTCTGTATAGTGATCCTGTTGGTCTGTATAGTGATCCTGTTGGTCTGTATAGTGATCCTGTTGGTCTGTATAGTGATCCTGTTGGTCTGTATAGTGATCCTGTTGGTCTGTATAGTGATCCTGTTGGTCTGTATAGTAATCCTGTTGGTCTGTATAGTAATCCTGTTGGTCTGTATAGTGATCCTATTGGTCTGTATAGTAATCCTGTTGGTCTGTATAGTGATCCTATTGGTCTGTATAGTAATCCTGTTGGTCTGTATGACCTCAGAGGAACTGGTCAGCTGTACTACGTTGCTTTGTTCTGGCACATCCCCAGTGAGCTCCCAACGCTACCTCGTTAGCTAAGCCAGTGAAAGAGAAGATCACGCAATGGAAGCGTTGGTTACAGGCTGTAGGTAATAACAAGTGGAGGAAGCTGTTTTAAAATGGTTACTAAGAGCACTACACAGAAAACTAAAAAAAGAGTAGGTTCATGGCTTTACAGCCTGTACTAACGCACCTTTGAACAGTTAGACCAGACCAGAAGCTTTTACTGGATCAAAGCATACCGCTCAGTAGGTCTCCTATAGCGGTAAGCGGACATTACTCCGTCAAGGGAAATATAGTATTATTTCTAACAAAAATATCTACATATATTTCAGGATGTTGTGTAACCCAGTTTTGAAAACATGGCTTGTCCACACACAAAAAAAGAGGCCTCTGGGAACTGTTGAGCTGCGGGACAGGGTATGTGATGCCACCTACACATTTCTGTACTGAATTAAATAGTACCACTATTTATTGAACACTATTTTGGTTACTACTTGATTCCATATTTTGTAATTTCATAGTTTTGAGGTCTTCACTGTTATTCTACAATGTTAGAAAACAGTAAAAATAATGAGTGGGTGTTTTCTAACCTTTTGACCGGTGCTGTATATAGATGTTACATTTTACTTTATGGGTTGATTATGTTTGATTACGCTTTCTACTACATATAATAATACAATTAATTATATATCTTTACATTAATACATATAATTTATGAGTCCAACATTTGATGTAGCAACTACAGATTGCCCCTTGAGTCTATCAGAAGTGTGAAAGTTTGAGCATGTGGTCATTAGCATGAATTAGATTTAGCAATTAAACCCCCATGTTTACTCCATCGTTTACTCCATCGTTTACTCCATCGTTTACTCCATCGTTTACTCCATCGTTTACTCCATCGGCTGGGATCCGCACTATGAAGCTGTTTGCAGGAGTACATTTTTTCACTGGCTGTTAACTGGTTTGAAAAACAATGATCGATAGGCAGCTTAAACTTCATAAATTCATCCATTATTGGGTTTAAATACACATGTATATTTGTGAATAGCCATCCAAAACAACCACAATACATAAGGCGCAAAGAGCTAAATGAATGCGCGAGGTAGATATCAACAATAAGTGATATTTTGTTTTGTGGTTGACTACACCACTGCTGTCATCTTTACCTCCAAGTGTTTACTAAAGTTGGGTCATCTTTGGAGGCCTACAACAGTCGCACCATGTCCAGCCCAGCCATTATCATGGCTCGCGGAAAGGTTCCTGC
This sequence comes from Oncorhynchus gorbuscha, assembly GCF_021184085.1. Lineage (NCBI taxonomy): Eukaryota > Metazoa > Chordata > Actinopteri > Salmoniformes > Salmonidae > Oncorhynchus > Oncorhynchus gorbuscha. The sequence goes on from NC_060184.1 coordinate 8,043,270, forward strand.
CTTTTTCTGTGGCTAAACCAACTGGGCTCGAAATCAAACCATTTTATTTGTATTTATAGATAACATACAAGTTTGTTATGAAGGCGCATTAAAGTTATATTGTTCCAGAAAACATTTCTGCCTAAAAAGGCATTTTAATGAAAAACAAATGTTTAAAATTCAAAATGTTTCTCCTGTGAAGTAGTGACGCTCGACATTTGCCTAGTTTCGTGAAACGAGTCACAAATGATTAATTTTGTTTACCGTTTCCTAGAAACAATGGTGACTCGTCTTACGCTTTTGGCTCTCCTACAAGTCTAAGACACCTGGGTCTGAGTCCGTCTGAATCTTTCCTGCGAGGTAGTGGCTGAGGCGAGTTCCCTTTACAAAGCTCTTTGCGGACTTGGTGACTCCCAGTCTCAGTCACACCTAGGTGACTCCCGGTCTCGGTCACACCAAGGTGGCACCCAGTCTCGGTCACACCAAGGTGGCTCCCAGTCTCAGTCACACCAAGGTGACTCCCAGTCTCAGTCACACCAAGGTGGCACCCAGTCTCAGTCACACCAAGGTGGCTCCCTGTCTCAGTCACACCATTTTAGGAACTAGCAACGCCATTAGCCATAGTGTTTCTATGTTAGTCCGTCTTGGGGGAAGAGGAAATGTGTCTTCTGCGTTCGAAGAAATTCACCAGCAGTAACCTATAGCATAACGATAGAGCAGCAACCTATATCATAACGATAGAGGAGTAACCAATAGTATAACGATAGAGCAGTAACCTATAGCATAATGATAGAGCAGTAACCTATAGCATAACGATAGAGGAGTAACCAATAGCATAACGATAGAGGAGTAACCAATAGTATAACGATAGAGCAGTAACCTATAGCATAACGATAGAGGAGTAACCAATAGTATAACGATAGAGCAGTAACCTATAGCATAATGATAGAGAAGTAACCTATAGCATAATGATAGAGCAGTAACCTATAGCATAACTGTAGAGCAGTAACCAATAGCATAATGATAGAGGAGTAACCTATAGCATAACGATAGAGGAGTAACCAATAGTATAACGATAGAGCAGTAACCTATAGCATAATGATAGAGCAGTAACCTATAGCATAATGATAGAGCAGTAACCTATAGCATAATGATAGAGCAGTAACCTATAGCATAACGATAGAGGAGTAACCAATAGTATAACGATAGAGCAGTAACCTATAGCATAATGATAGAGCAGTAACCTATAGCATAATGATAGAGCAGTAACCTATAGCATAATGATAGAGCAGTAACCTATAGCATAATGATAGAGCAGTAACCAATAGTATAACGATAGAGCAGTAACCTATAGCATAACGATAGAGGAGTAACCAATCGTATAACGATAGAGCAGTAACCTATAGCATAATGATAGAGCAGTAACCTATAGCATAATGATAGAGCAGTAACCTATAGCATAACTGTAGAGCAGTAACCAATAGCATAATGATAGAGCAGTAACCAATAGCATAACGATAGAGCAGTAACCTATAGCATTACAATAGAGCAGTAACCTATAGCATTACAATAGAGCAGTAACCTATAGCATAACGATAGAGCAGTAACCTATAGCATTACAATAGAGCAGTAACCTATAGCATAACGATAGAGCAGTAACCTATAGCATTACAATAAAGCAGTAACCTATAGCATTACAATAGAGCAGTAACCTATAGCATAATGATAGAGCAGTAACCAATAGCATTACAATAGAGCAGTAACCTATAGCACAACGATAGAGCAGTAACCAATAGCATAACTGTAGAGCAGTAACCTATAGCATAACTGTAGAGCAGTAACCAATAGCATAACGATAGAGCAGTAACCTATAGCACAACGATAGAGCAGTAACCAATAGCATAACTGTAGAGCAGTAACCAATAGCATAACGATAGAGCAGTAACCATTAGCATAATGATAGAGGAGTAACCAATAGCATAACTGTAGAGCAGTAACCAATAGCATAACGATAGAGCAGTAACCTATAGCATAACGATAGAGCAGTAACCAATAGCATAACGATAGAGCAGTAACCAATAGCATAACTGTAGAGCAGTAACCAATAGCATAACGATAGAGCAGTAACCATTAGCATAATGATAGAGGAGTAACCAATAGCATAACTGTAGAGCAGTAACCAATAGCATAACGATAGAGCAGTAACCTATAGCATAACGATAGAGCAGTAACCTATAGCATAACGATAGAGCAGTAACCTATAGCATAACGATAGAGCAGTAACCAATACATAATCCCTATTTGTGTATTATCACTGTCCATGTTGTTTGTTGTCTGTAGCTTGTGGGGTGTGGAAACACTTTGTTGCTTTTATGAATTTTATCTTGTTGCTTTTTGTGCTATGTTGCTCTGTCTGTATGCTACGTCTTGCTTGTCCTATGTTGCTCTGTCTGTATGCCATGTCTTGCTTGTCCTATGTTGCTCTGTCTGTATGCTACGTCTTGCTTGTACTATGTTGCTCTGTCTGTATGCTATGTCTTGCTTGTCCTATGTTGCTCTGTCTGTATGCTACGTCCTGCTTGTCCTATGTTGCTATGTCTGTATGCTACGTCCTGCTTGTCCTATGTTGCTCTGTCTGTATGCTACGTCTTGCTTGTACTATGTTGCTCTGTCTGTATGCTATGTCTTGCTTGTCCTATGTTGCTCTGTCTGTATGCTACGTCCTGCTTGTCCTATGTTGCTCTGTCTGTATGCTACGTCCTGCTTGTCCTATGTTGCTCTGTCTGTATGCTACGTCTTGCTTGTCCTATGTTGCTCTGTCTGTATGCTACGTCTTGCTTGTCCTATGTTGCTATGTCTGTATGCTACGTCCTGCTTGTCCTATGTTGCTCTGTCTGTATGCTACGTCCTGCTTGTCCTATGTTGCTCTGTCTGTATGCTACGTCTTGCTTGTCCTATGTTGCTCTGTCTGTATGCTATGTCTTGCTTGTCCTATGTTGCTCTGTCTGTATGCTATGTCTTGCTTGTCCTATGTTGCTCTGTCTGTATGCTATGTCTTGCTTGTCCTATGTTGATATGGTCTATATTGTAATTGTTTTTAATAACCTGCCCAGGGACTGAGGTTGAAAATTAGCTGGCTAAAACCGTCACTTTTACTGAAACGTTGATTAATGTGCACTGTCCCTGTACAAATAAAATAAACTCGAACTCAATGGTAGAGCAGCATAAGGACACTAATGGTTTAGCAGCGTTATCATATCCTTCTTCATCCAAGACGAGACAATACGTTGTTGTTAAGAATTCTTAATAATGATAATAATACTTGATGGGCATTTCAGACGATCACATATCAACGGGTTTCGTCCGACAACCATCACTGGCCCCCTTTCTCCTTGCCCCCTTTCTCCTTGCCCCCTTTCCCCCTTTCCCCTTTTCCCCCTTGTCCCCTGCCCCCTTTCGCCCTTGCCCCCTTTCCCCCTGTTTCCCCTTGCCCCCTTTCCCACCAAGCCCCTCGCCCCCTTTCCCCCTTGTCCCCTTTCCCACCAAGCCCCTTGCCCCCTTTCCACTTGCCCCCTTGCCCCCTTTCCCACCAATCCCCTTGCCCCCTTTCCCCCTTGCCCCCTTTCCCATTGCCCCCTTGCCCCCTTGTCCCCTTTCCCACCTAGCCCCTTGCCCCCTTTCCACCTTGCCCCCTTTCCCACCAAGCCCCTTGCCCCCTTTCCCCCTTGTCCCCTGGCCCCCTTTCCCCCTTGTCCACTGGCCCCCTTTCCCCCTGGCCCCCTTTCCCACCAAGCCCCTTGTCCCCTTTCCCCCTTTCCCACCAAGCCCATTGCCCCCTTTCCCACCAAGCCCCTTGTCCCCTTTCCCCCTTTCCCACCAAGCCCATTGCCCCCTTTCCCACCAAGCCCCTTGCCCCCTTTCCCACCAAGCCCATTGCCCCCTTTCCCCCTTTGGTTCTGTAGCTCAGTTGGTAGAGCATGGCGCTTGTAACGCCAGGGTAGTGGGTTCGATTCCCGGGACCACCCATACGTAGAATGTATGCACACATGACTGTAAGTTGCTTTGGATAAAAGCGTCTGCTAAATGGCATATTGTTATTATATAGGGAATAGGGCTCTGGTCTATAGTAGTGTACTATATAGGGAATATTGTCATTTAAGACACAGATCTGGACAGTTTTAAATCAGTCAGCGAACGTTGGGCCACATTTACAAAAAAACATTTTTTGGGACTGAGGTCTGAGAAACTTCGTTCTACATTTTAAAGTTTCCTCCCTTGTTGCTCTTTGGCACAATATGTTTTTCTCTCTCTTCCTCTCCTCCTCTTCTAAATCTCAGCATACAGACGATCAACAGACTAGCTGTCAGTCTGCCTGCCTCTGGAATGTTGAAACCTCCTTTCTTTGTCCCCCCCCCCAAAAAAAAAAAAAATGGGGGAAAAAATAAATCAGAGTACCCATTTTTATGTGACGTTTTGGCATTGACTCAAATGCACTTCGGAGCTGACGCCTAGCATCGTTAGGCAGCTATGTCACCCCTATTACTGTGTGAAATACATTCTACGAGAAGCAAGTGCTGTGAAACAGGAAGTCGACTTATCGCTTTGATTTTGCCTGATTCTGGCCAGAGACTGCAGAGAGCAGCACTCACAGACTATACATTTGTTTCCCAAATGGCGCCCTATATAGTTCACTACTTTTGACCTGGCCTCATAGGGTTCTGGTCAAAAGTAGTGGACTATTGAATATAGGGAACAGGGTATAATTTGGGGATGCATCCTAAGACATTACAACAACCTTATTCCTGGAGAGCTACCGTCCTGTACATTTTCGCTCCAACGCCAATCTAGAACACCTGATTCTAGAACAATCTAGAACATTCCGATTCTAGAACAATCTAGAACACCTGATTCTAGAACAATCTAGAACATTCCGATTCTATTAGTTGGTTGATAAACTGAAACAGGTTGGTTACAACTGGGGTTGGAGTGAAAAACCTACGGGAGGGTATCTCTCCAGGAACAGGGTTGGACTGCCACACCCACGTGCACTCTTTCATTCTGGGACACTTACACTGACATTCTCCTGCACAAGCAAGTATAACAAATTGCATTGCAGTTGACGTCTTCGTAGACAAACATGTTAGTCTAGATTACAGGTAGACATAAGAAATCCCAGCACTATAACAAGCCAGCAGGCCAGAAGATAAGCAAGAAAAGTCTGACAGTTTCTAAAGGGGTGAGTCAAACATGGCTGATGACAGCTCAGATCAGATAGTTAATTAATTAGATCATTGGTTAATCAGATAGAAGGTTAATCAGATAGTTGATTAATCAGACAGGAGGTTAATCAGACAGGAGGTTAATCAGACAGGAGATTAATCAGACAGGAGGTTAATCAGACAGTTGATTAATCAGACAGGAGGTTAATCAGACAGTTGATTAATCAGACAGGAGGTTAATCAGACAGGATCTGAATTACATAGGAGGTTAATCAGACAGGAGATTAATCAGAGTTGATTAATCAGACAGGAGGTTAATCAGACAGGAGGTTAATCAGACAGTTGATTAATCAGACAAGAGGTTAATCAGACAGGAGGTTAGTCAGACAGTTGATTAATCAGACAGGAGGTTAATCAGATAGTTGATTAATCAGACAGGAGGTTAATCATATAGTTGATTAATCAGACAGGAGGTTAATCAGACAGGAGGTTAGTCAGACAGGAGATTAATCAGACAGGGGGTTAATCAGACAGGAGGTTAATCAGACAGGATCTGAATTACATAGGATGTTAATCAGATATGAGGATAATCAGACATGAGGTTAATCAGACAGGATGTTAATCAGACAGGAGGTTAATCAGACAGGATGTTAATCAGACAGGATGTTAATCAGATATGAGGTTAATGAGACAGGAGGTTAATCAGACAGGAGGTTAATCAGACAGGATGTTAATCAGACAGGAGATTAATCAAACAGGAGGTTAATCAGACAGGAGGTTAATCAGACAGGATCTGAATTACATAGGATGTTAATCAGATATGATGATATTCAGACATGAGGTTAATCAGACAGGAGGTTAATCAGACAGGAGGTTAATCAGACAGGATGTTAATCAGACAGGAGATTAATCAAACAGGAGGTTAATCAGACAGGAGGTTAATCAGACAGGATCTGAATTACATAGGATGTTAATCAGATATGAGGATATTCAGACATGAGGTTAATCAGACATGAGGTTAATCAGACAGGAGGTTAATCAGACAGGAGGTTAATCAGACAGGATGTTAATCAGACAGGATGTTAATCAGATATGAGGTTAATGAGACAGGAGATTAATCAGACAGGAGGTTAATCAGACAGGATGTTAATCAGACATGAGATTAATCAAACAGGAGGTTAATCAGACAGGAGAGTATCAGACAGGATCTGAATTACATAGGATGTTAATCAGATATGAGGATAATCAGACATGAGGTTAATGAGACAGGAGGTTAATCAGACAGGAGGTTAATCAGACAGGAGGTTAATCAGACAGGATGTTAATCAGACAGGATGTTAATCAGATATGAGGTTAATCAGACAGGAGGTTAATCAGACAGGAGGTTATTCAGACAGTTGGTTAATCAGACAGGAGGTTAATCAGATAGGATCTGATTTACATAGGATGTTAATCAGATATGAGGTTAATTAGACAGGAGGTTAATCAGACAGGAGGTTAATTAGACAGGAGCTTAGTCAGACAGGAGGTTAATCAGACAGGAGATTAATCAGACAGGAGGTTAGTCAGACAGGAGGTTAATCAGACAGTGGATTAATCAGATATGAGGTTAATCAGATATGAGGTTAATCAGACAGGAGATTAATCAGACAGGAGGTTAGTCAGACAGTGGATTAATCAGATATGAGGTTAATCAGATATGAGGTTAGTCAGACAGGAGGTTAATCAGACAGTTGATTAATCAGACAGGAGGTTAATCAGACAGTTGATTAATCAGATATGAGGTTAATCAGACAGGAGATTAATCAGACAGGATGTTAATCAGACAGGAGATTAATCAAACAGGAGGTTAATCAGACAGGAGGTTAATCAGACAGGAGGTTAATCAGACAGGATGTTAATCAGACAGGATGTTAATCAGATATGAGGTTAATCAGACAGGAGATTAATCAGACAGGAGGTTATTCAGACAGTTGGTTAATCAGACAGGAGGTTAATCAGATAGGATCTATTTTACATAGGATGTTAATCAGATATGAGGTTAATCCGATATTAGGTTAATCAGATATGAGGTTAGTCAGACAGGAGGTTAATCAGACAGTTGACTAATCAGACAGGAGGTTAATCAGACAGTTGATTAATCAGATATGAGGTTAATCAGACAGGAGGTTAATCAGACAGTTGATTAATCAGATAGAAGGTTAATCAGACAGGAGGTTAGTCAGACAGGAGGTTAGTCAGACAGTTGATTAATCAGACAGGAGGTTAATCAGACAGGAGGTTTATCAGACAGGATGTTAATCAGACAGGAGGTTAATCAGACAGGAGGTTAATCAGACAGGAGGTTAATCAGACAGTTGATTAATCAGACAGGAGGTTAATCAGATATGAGGTTAATCAGACAGGAGGTTAATCAGATATGAGGTTAATCAGATAAAGGAATGACATGGCATGATGAAAAGATTAGTTTAAATAACAGGCAATAGGTGTAATTTAATTATGTGTGATGATTGATGTTGACTGTCTGTCACTGTGATGACAGAGGAGACAGAGTGAAGAAGGAATGTGAATTTAAGCTTATGTGAAATGTGTCAAAGAAATGGAGGGAAGAGTAAAAACTCTGTAGTTTGATTACACTCTTAGATTACACACTTAGATTACACTCTTAGATTACACTCTTAGATTACGCACTTAGATTACACAAATCGCTCTGGATAAGAGCGTCTGCTAAATGACTTAAATGTAATGTAAATGTAGATTACACTCTTAGATTACACTCTTAGATTACGCTCTTAGATTACGCACTTAGATTACATTTACATTTACATTTACATTTAAGTCATTTAGCAGACGCTCTTATCCAGAGCGACTTACAAATTGGTGCATTCACCTTATGACATCCAGTGGAACAACCACTTTACAATAGTGCATCTAAATCTTTTAAGGGGGGGTGAGAAGGATTACTTTATCCTATTCTAGGTGTTCCTTAAAGAGGTGGGGTTTCAGGTGTCTCCGGAAGGTGGTGATTGACTCCGCTGTCCTGGCGTCGTGAGGGAGTTTGTTCCACCATTGGGGAGCCAGAGCAGCGAACAGTTTTGACTGAGCTGAGCGGGAACTGTACTTCCTCAGTGGTAGGGAGGCGAGCAGGCCAGAGGTGGATGAACGCAGTGCCCTTATTTGGGTGTAGGGCCTGATCAGAGCCTGGAGGTACTGAGGTGCCGTTCCCCTCACAGCTCCGTAGGCAAGCACCATGGTCTTGTAGCGGATGCGAGCTTCAACTGGAAGCCAGTGGAGAGAGCGGAGGAGCGGGGTGACGTGAGAGAACTTGGGAAGGTTGAACACTAGACGGGCTGCGGCGTTCTGGATGAGTTGTAGGGGTTTAATGGCACAGGCAGGGAGCCCAGCCAACAGCGAGTTGCAGTAATCCAGACGGGAGATGACAAGTGCCTGGATTAGGACCTGCGCCGCTTCCTGTGTGAGGCAGGGTCGTACTCTGCGGATGTTGTAGAGCATGAACCTACAGGAACGGGCCACCGCCTTGATGTTAGTTGAGAACGACAGTTTGTTGTCCAGGATCACGCCAAGGTTCTTAGCGCTCTGGGAGGAGGACACAATGGAGTTGTCAACCGTGATGGCGAGATCATGGAACGGGCAGTCCTTCCCCGGGAGGAAGAGCAGCTCCGTCTTGCCGAAGTTCAGCTTGAGGTGGTGATCCGTCATCCACACTGATATGTCTGCCAGACATGCAGAGATGCGATTCGCCACCTGGTCATCAGAAGGGGGAAAGGAGAAGATTAATTGTGTGTCGTCTGCATAGCAATGATAGGAGAGACCATGTGAGGTTATGACAGAGCCAAGTGACTTGGTGTATAGCGAGAATAGGAGAGGGCCTAGAACAGAGCCCTGGGGGACACCAGTGGTGAGAGCGCGTGGTGAGGAGACAGATTCTCGCCACGCCACCTGGTAGGAGCGACCTGTCAGGTAGGACGCAATCCAAGCGTGGGCCGCGCCGGAGATGCCCAACTCGGAGAGGGTGGAGAGGAGGATCTGATGGTTCACAGTATCGAAGGCAGCCGATAGGTCTAGAAGGATGAGAGCAGAGGAGAGAGAGTTAGCTTTAGCGGTGCGGAGCGCCTCCGTGATACAGAGAAGAGCAGTCTCAGTTGAATGACTAGTCTTGAAACCTGACTGATTTGGATCAAGAAGGTCATTCTGAGAGAGATAGCGGGAGAGCTGACCAAGGACGGCACGTTCAAGAGTTTTGGAGAGAAAAGAAAGAAGGGATACTGGTCTGTAGTTGTTGACATCGGAGGGATCGAGTGTAGGTTTTTTCAGAAGGGGTGCAACTCTCGCTCTCTTGAAGACGGAAGGGACGTAGCCAGCGGTCAGGGATAAGTTGATGAGCGAGGTGAGGTAAGGGAGAAGGTCTCCGGAAATGGTCTGGAGAAGAGAGGAGGGGATAGGGTCGAGCGGGCAGGTTGTTGGGCGGCCGGCCGTCACAAGACGCGAGATTTCATCTGGAGAGAGAGGGGAGAAAGAGGTCAGAGCACAGGGTAGGGCAGTGTGAGCAGAACCAGCGGTGTTGTTTGACTTAGCAAACGAGGATCGGATGTCGTCGATCTTCTTTTCAAAATGGTTGACGAAGTCATCTGCAGAGAGGGGGAGGGGGGAGGGGGAGGAGGATTCAGGAGGGAGGAGAATGTGGCAAAGAGCTTCCTAGGGTTAGAGGCAGATGCTTGGAATTTAGAGTGGTAGAAAGTGGCTTTAGCAGCAGAGACAGAGGAGGAAAATGTAGAGAGGAGGGAGTGAAAGGATGCCAGGTCCGCAGGGAGGCGAGTTTTCCTCCATTTCCGCTCGGCCTTCCGGAGCCCTGTTCTGTGAGCTCGCATTGAGTCGTCAAGCCACGGAGCGGGAGGGGAGGACCGAGCCGGCCTGGAAGATAGGGGACATAGAGAGTCAAAGGATGCAGAAAGGGAGGAGAGGAGGGTTGAGGAGGCAGAATCAGGAGATAGGTTGGAAAAGGTTTGAGCAGAGGGAAGAGATGATAGGATGGAAGAGGAGAGAGTAGCGGGGGAGAGAGAGCGAAGGTTGGGACGGCGCGATACCATCCGAGTAGGGGCAGTGTGGGAAGTGTTGGATGAGAGCGAGAGGGAAAAGGATACAAGGTAGTGGTCGGAGACTTGGAGGAGAGTTGCAATGAGGTTAGTGGAAGAACAGCATCTAGTAAAGATGAGGTCGAGCGTATTGCCTGCCTTGTGAGTAGGGGGGAAGGTGAGAGGGTGAGGTCAAAAGAGGAGAGGAGTGGAAAGAAGGAGGCAGAGAGGAATGAGTCAAAGGTAGACGTGGGGAGGTTAAAGTCGCCCAGAACTGTGAGAGGTGAGCCGTCCTCAGGAAAGGAGCTTATCAAGGCATCAAGCTCATTGATGAACTCTCCGAGGGGACCTGGAGGGCGATAAATGATAAGGATGTTAAGCTTGAAAGGGCTGGTAACTGTGACAGCATGAAATTCAAAGGAGGCGATAGACAGATGGGTAAGGGGAGAAAGAGAGAATGACCACATGGGAGAGAGAAGGATCCCTATGCCACCACCCCGCTGACCAGAAGCTCTCGGGGTGTGCGAGAACACGTGGGCGGACGAAGAGAGAGCAGTAGGAGTAGCAGTGTTATCTGTGGTGATCCATGTTTCTGTCAGTGCCAAGAAGTCGAGGGACTGGAGGGAGGCATAGGCTGAGATGAACTCTGCCTTGTTGGCTGCAGATCGGCAGTTCCAGAGGCTACCGGAGACCTGGAACTCCACGTGGGTCGTGCGCGCTGGGACCACCAGATTAGGGTGGCAGCGGCCACGCGGTGTGGAGCGTTTGTATGGTCTGTGCAGAGAGGAGAGAACAGGGATAGACAGACACATAGTTGACAGGCTACAGAAGAGGCTACGCTAATGCAAGGAGATTGGAATGACAAGTGGACTACACGTCTCGAATGTTCAGAAAGTTAAGCTTACGTAGCAAGAATCTTATTGACTAAAATTATTAAAAATGATACAGTACTGCTGAAGTAGGCTAGCTGGCAGTGGCTGCGTTGTTGACTTTGTAGGCTAGCTGACAGTGGCTGCGTTGTTGACACTACACTAATCAAGTCGTTCCGTTGAGTGTAGTAGTTTCTACAGTGCTGCTATTCGGGGGCTAGCTGGCTAGCTAGCAGTGTTGATTACGTTACGTTGCGTTAAAAGAACGACAATAGCTGGCTAGCTAACCTAGAAAATCGCTCTAGACTACACAATTATCTTTGATACACAGACGGCTATGTAGCTAGCTATGTAGCTAGCTACGATCAAACAAATCAAACCGTTGTGCTGTAATGAAATGAAATGAAAAATGTGATACTACCTGTGGAGCGAAGCGGAATGCGACCGGGTTGTTGAGTGCGGAAGTTCTATTCAGTAGACGTTGGCTAGCTGTTGGCTAGCTAGCAGTGTCTCCTACGTTAAGGACGACAAATAGCTGGCTAGCTAACCTCGGTAAATTAAGATAATCACTCTAAGACTACACGCTCTAAACTACACAATTATCTTGGATACGAAGACAGCAAAGACAACTATGTAGCTAGCTAACACTACACTAATCAAGTCGTTCAGTTGAGTGTAATAGTTTCTACAGTGCTGCTATTCGGTAGACGGTGGACGTTTGCTAGCTGGCTAGCTGCTGGGCAGATAGCAGTGTAGACTACGTTAGACGACGAAATACGAAGTTGCAATAGAAGTGCTGACTGTTTCACTTTGTTGTCCTCTTTCTTTTCCTTTTTCTTCTGTCCTTCTTTTGTCCTTATTTTGTCTTCCTTTCTTCTGTTAACTAGATATTTTTTGTTGTTATTCTTTGTAAGCTAGCTAGCTTCTTCCAGGAGAGTCCCTAGCAACTGCTTAGCAACAAGTAAACAATTCTGTTAGCAATTCACCTAGCTAAGATAACTGTACAATTTTATGAAAAAAATAGTTATTTTTCAAAAGCCTGTCTTGTTTAGTTTGTTCCTTGTTTTGTCTTCTATTGAGTCTTGCAGTTTTCTCTTGATTTTTTCGATGTACTTCACTCTAAAAAAACATTTAAATCTCAATAAATACAGGAGCTCATTTTTCAGCAGCTGCTCAATTTAGAACTCCGGAATTTTTTTTTTACACTCTTAGATTACACACTTAGATTACGCACTTAGATTACGCACTTAGATTACACTCTTAGATTACGCTCTTAGATTACGCTCTTAGATTACGCACTTAGATTACGCATTTAGATTAGACACTTAGATTACACTCTTAGATTACACACTTAGATTACACTCTTAGATTACACTCTTAGATTACACTCTTAGATTACACACTTAGATTACACTCTTAGATTACACACTTAGATTACACTCTTAGATTACACACTTAGATTACACTCTTAGATTACACACTTAGATTAGACTCTTAGATTACACACTTAGATTACACTCTTAGATTACACTCTTAGATTACGCACTTAGATTATGCACTTAGATTACGCACTTAGATTACACTCTTAGATTACGCTCTTAGATTACGCTCTTAGATTACGCACTTAGATTACGCACTTAGATTAGACACTTAGATTACACTCTTAGATTACACACTTAGATTACACTCTTAGATTACATTCTTAGATTACACTCTTAGATTACACACTTAGATTAAACTCTTAGATTACGCACTTAGATTACGCAGTTAGATTACACTCTTAGATTACGCTCTTAGATTACGCTCTTAGATTACGCACTTAGATTACACACTTAGATTACACTCTTAGATTACGCTCTTAGATTACGCTCTTAGATTACGCTCTTAGATTACGCTCTTAGATTACGCTCTTAGATTACACACTTAGATTACGCACTTAGATTACGCTCTTAGATTACGCATTTAGATTACACTCTTAGATTACACTCTTAGATTACACACTTAGATTACGCACTTAGATTACGCACTTAGATTACGCATTTAGATTAGACACTTAGATTACACTCTTAGATTACACACTTAGATTACACTCTTAGATTACACTCTTAGATTACACTCTTAGATTACACACTTAGATTACACTCTTAGATTACACACTTAGATTACACTCTTAGATTACACACTTAGATTACACTCTTAGATTACACACTTAGATTACACTCTTAGATTACACTCTTAGATTACACACTTAGATTAAACTCTTAGATTACGCACTTAGATTATGCACTTAGATTACGCACTTAGATTACACTCTTAGATTACGCTCTTAGATTACGCTCTTAGATTACGCACTTAGATTACGCACTTAGATTAGACACTTAGATTACACTCTTAGATTACACACTTAGATTACACTCTTAGATTACACTCTTAGATTACACTCTTAGATTACACACTTAGATTAAACTCTTAGATTACGCACTTAGATTACGCAGTTAGATTACACTCTTAGATTACGCACTTAGATTACACACTTAGATTACACTCTTAGATTACGCTCTTAGATTACGCTCTTAGATTACGCTCTTAGATTACGCTCTTAGATTACGCTCTTAGATTACACACTTAGATTACGCACTTAGATTACACTCTTAGATTACACTCTTAGATTACGCACTTAGATTACACACTTAGATTACACTCTTAGATTACGCACTTAGATTACGCACTTAGATTACGCACTTAGATTACGCACTTAGATTACGCACTTAGATTACGCTCTTAGATTACACTCTTAGATTACGCACTTAGATTCCACTCTTAGATTACACTCTTAGATTACACACTTAGATTCCACTCTTAGATTCCACTCTTAGATTCCACTCTTAGATTACACTCTTAGATTACACTCTTAGATTACACACTTAGATTACACTCTTAGATTACACTCTTAGATTACACTCTTAGATTACACTCTTAGATTACACACTTAGATTCCACTCTTAGATTACACTCTTAGATTACACTCTTAGATTACACTCTTAGATTACACACTTAGATTACACACTTAGATTACACTCTTAGATTACACTCTTAGATTACACTCTTAGATTACACTCTTAAATTACACACTTAGATTACACTCTTAGATTACACTCTTAGATTGCACTCTTAGAACAAAAGGGTTATTTAGGGTTCTATATAGAACCTTTTGGTTCTTTAGACAAGATGCTAAAACTAATACAAAAACAAGATGATATATGTAAACCCAGTGAAGGCAGATAACCTTGAGGGTTCTATGGATCCTAGATTGTAATGTGGATTTGAGCTAACAACAGCTAACAAAACCTAACACCGTCACGTCAAACTCTGAAAGGATGTCACGGTCGTCCTCCTCTTCATCTGAAGAGGAGAGGCGAGAAGGATCGGAGGACCAAAATGCAGCGTGGTATGTGTTAATATATAATAATATAATAATAATATATGCCATTTAGCAGACGCTTTTATCCAAAGCGACTTACAGTCATGTGTGCATACATTCTACGTATGGGTGGTCCCGGGGATCGAACCCACTACCCTGGCGTTACAAGCGCCATGCTCTACCAACTGAGCTACAGAAGGAGATGTTTAATTAAAGAAAGCACTGAACACAACCTATACCAAAACAATAACCAATAAACGAATAACGACCGTGACGCTATAATGAGAACTGTGCTGACACAAGCAACTAACACAGACAATCACCGACAAAGAAACAGTGCAACCCAGGCTACCTAAGTATGATTCTCAATCAGAGACAACTAATGACACCTGCCTCTGATTGAGAACCATACTAGGTCGAAACATACAAATCCCCAAATCATAGAAAAACAAACATAGACTGCCCACCCCAACTCAAGCTTTGTGTGCTGATATGCTTTAGAGCCAAACAAATGGGAACCCAAGCTTTGTGTGCTGATATGCTTTAGAGCCAAACAAATGGGGACCCAAGCTTTGTGTGCTGATATGCTTTAGAGCCAAACAAATGGGAACCCAAGCTTTGTGTGCTGATATGCTTTAGAGCCAAACAAATGGGAACCCAAGCTTTGTGTGCTGATATGCTTTAGAGCCAAACAAATGGGGACCCAAGCTTTGTGTGCTGATATGCTTTAGAGCCAAACAAATGGGAACCCAAGCTTTGTGTGCTGATATGCTTTAGAGCCAAACAAATGGGAACCCAAGCTTTGTGTGCTGATATGCTTTAGAGCCAAACAAATGGGGACCCAAGCTTTGTGTGCTGATATGCTTTAGAGCCAAACAAATGGGGACCCAAGCTTTGTGTGCTGATATACTTTAGAGCCAAACAAATGGGAACCCAAGCTTTGTGTGCTGATATACTTTAGAGCCAAACAAATGGGGACCCAAGCTTTGTGTGCTGATATGCTTTAGAGCCAAACAAATGGGAACCCAAGCTTTGTGTGCTGATATGCTTTAGAGCCAAACAAATGGGAACCCAAGCTTTGTGTGCTGATATGCTTTAGAGCCAAACAAATGGGAACCCAAGCTTTGTGTGCTGATATACTTTAGAGCCAAACAAATGGGAACCCAAGCTTTGTGTGCTGATATACTTTAGAGCCAAACAAATGGGAACCCAAGCTTTGTGTGCTGATATACTTTAGAGCCAAACAAATGGGAACCCAAGCTTTGTGTGCTGATATACTTTAGAGCCAAATAAATGGGAACCCAAGCTTTGTGTGCTGATATGCTTTAGAGCCAAACAAATGGGAACCCAAGCTTTGTGTGCTGATATATTTTAGAGCCAAACAAATGGGGACCCAAGCTTTGTGTGCTGATATACTTTAGATCCAAACAAATGGGAACCCAAGCTTTGTGTGTTGATATACTTTAGAGCCAAACAAATGGGGACCCAAGCTTTGTGTGCTGATATACTTTAGAGCCAAATAAATGGGGACCCAAGCTTTGTGTGCTAATATGCTTTAGAGCCAAACAAATGGGAATCCAAGCTTTGTGTGCTGATATACTTTAGAGCCAAACAAATGGGAACCCAAGCTTTGTGTGCTGATATACTTTGGAGCCAAACAAATGGGAACCCAAGCTTTGTGTGCTGATATGCTTTAGAGCCAAACAAATGGGAACCCAAGCTTTGTGTGCTGATATGCTTTAGAGCCAAACAAATGGGAACCCAAGCTTTGTGTGCTGATGTCACGACAGGAAAGAGGATGCTGTGTTTCCCCACAGATCCCTGTATTCAAGAGGTTTGTCTTGTTGAAGCAGACGGTGCCGTGTGGGGCAGTGTGCCCCGTCCTAACTTCACTTTATCAATGAGACACAGACCTCTAACTGGGACCATGGAAGAGTCTGTTATCTGAGACCCGGTTAATAACGGGTTTTGAAGCATTCCGTCCCAAAATGGCAGCCTTGTTCCCTACATAGTGCACTACTTTAGACCAGATACATACAGTATGGAACTTTGTGAAAAGTGGTGCACTATATATGGGGAAAATGGTGTCAAAAAGGATGCTTGGATATCTTGACTTGGCAAACTTCTGATCAGCATCCATTCAACCCCCCCAACTCTGAGGCCAACTCTCCGTCTCGATATGAGGCCAACTCTGAGGCCAACTCTCCGTCTCGATATGAGGCCAACTCTGAGGCCAACTCTCCATCTCGATATGAGGCCAACTCTCCGTCTCGATATGAGGCCAACTCTGAGGCCAACTCTCCGTCTCGATATGAGGCCAACTCTCCATCTCGATATGAGGCCAACTCTGAGGCCAACTCTCCGTCTCGATATGAGGCCAACTCTCCGTCTCGATATGAGGCCAACTCTCCGTCTCGATATGAGGCCAACTCTCCATCTCGATATGAGGCCAACTCTGAGGCCAACTCTCCATCTCGATATGAGGCCAACTCTCCGTCTCGATATGAGGCCAACTCTCCATCTCGATATGAGGCCAACTCTCCGCCTCGATATGAGGCCAACTCTCCGTCTCGATATGAGGCCAACTCTCCGCCTCGATATGAGGCCAACTCTCCATCTCGATATGAGGCCAACTCTCCATCTCGATATGAGGCCAACTCTCCATCTCGATATGAGGCCAATTCTCCGTCTCGATATGAGGCCAACTCTCCATCTCGATATGAGGCCAACTCTCCGTCTCGATATGAGGCCAATTCTCCGTCTCGATATGAGGCCAATTCTCCATCTCGATATGAGGCCAACTCTCCATCTCGATATGAGGCCAATTCTCCATCTCGATATGAGGCCAACTCTCCATCTCGATATGAGGCCAACTCTCCGTCTCGATATGAGGCCAACTCTCCATCTCGATATGAGGCCAACTCTCCGCCTCGATATGAGGCCAATTCTCCATCTCGATATGAGGCCAACTCTCCATCTCGATATGAGGCCAATTCTCCGTCTCGATATGAGGCCAACTCTCCGTCTCAATATGAGGCCAACTCTCCTTCTCGATATGAGACCAATTCTCCATCTCAATCTCCACACACACGATAATCATTAACATTTTAAAGTTTTTGTCCCCATTGGTTTAAACAGTAGAGGTTTAAATGAGAAGGAGGGATAGAGGGAGTAGAGGGAGTAGAGGGTAGGAGGGATAGAGGGAGGAGAGGGAAGGAGGGATAGAGGGAAGGAGGGATAGAGGGAAGGAGGGATAGAGGGAAGGAGGGATAGAGGGAGTAGAGGGATAGAGGGAGTAGATGGAAGGAGGGAGTAGAGGGAGTGGAGAGAAGGAGGGAGTAGAGGGAGTGGAGAGAAGGAGGGAGTGGAGAGAAGGAGGGAGTGGAGAGAAAGAGGGAGTAGAGGGAGTGGAGAGAAGGAGGGAGTAGAGGGAGTGGAGAGAAGGAGGGAGTGGAGAGAAGGAGGGAGTAGAGGGAGTGGAGAGAAGGAGGGAGTAGAGGGAGTGGAGAGAAGGAGGAGTGGAGAGAAGGAGGGAGTAGAGGGAGTGGAGAGAAGGAGGGAGTAGAGGGAGTGGAGAGAAGGAGGGAGTGGAGAGAAGGAGGGAGTAGAGGGAGTGGAGAGAAGGAGGGAGTAGAGGGAGTGGAGAGAAGGAGGGAGTGGAGAGAAGGAGGGAGTAGAGGGAGTGGAGAGAAGGAGGGAGTGGAGAGAAGGAGGGAGTAGAGGGAGTGGAGAGAAGGAGGGAGTGGAGAGAAGGAGGGAGTGGAGAGAAGGAGGGAGTAGAGGGAGTGGAGAGAAGGAGGGAGTAGAGGGAGTGGAGAGAAGGAGGGAGTGGAGAGAAGGAGGGAGTAGAGGGAGTGGAGAGAAGGAGGGAGTGGAGAGAAGGAGGGAGTAGAGGGAGCGGAGAGAAGGAGGGAGTAGAGGGAGTGGAGAGAAGGAGGGAGTGGAGAGAAGGAGGGATAGAGGGAGTAGAGGGATAGAGGGAGTAGAGGGAAGGAGGGAGTAGAGGGAGTGGAGAGAAGGAGGGAGTGGAGAGAAGGAGGGAGTGGAGGGAAGGAGGGAGTAGAGGGAGTGGAGAGAAGGAGGGAGTGGAGGGAAGGAGGGAGTAGAGAGAAGGAGGGATAGAGGGAGTGGAGAGAAGGAGGGAGTAGAGGGAGTGGAGAGAAGGAGGGAGTGGAGAGAAGGAGGGATAGAGGGAGTGGAGAGAAGGAGGGAGTAGAGGGAGTGGAGAGAAGGAGGGAGTGGAGAGAAGGAGGGAGTAGAGGGAGTGGAGAGAAGGAGGGAGTGGAGAGAAGGAGGGAGTAGAGGGAGTGGAGAGAAGGAGGGAGTAGAGGGAGTGGAGAGAAGGAGGGAGTGGAGAGAAGGAGGGAGTGGAGAGAAGGAGGGAGTAGAGGGAGTGGAGAGAAGGAGGGAGTGGAGGGAAGGAGGGAGTAGAGGGAGTGGAGAGAAGGAGGGAGTGGAGAGAAGGAGGGAATGGAGAGAAGGAGGGAGTGGAGAGAAGGAGGGAGTAGAGGGAGTGGAGAGAAGGAGGGAGTGGAGAGAAGGAGGGAGTGGAGGGAAGGAGGGAGTAGAGGGAGTGGAGAGAAGGAGGGAGTGGAGGGAAGGAGGGAGTAGAGGGAGTGGAGAGAAGGAGGGAGTGGAGAGAAGGAGGGAGTGGAGAGAAGGAGGGAGTGGAGAGAAGGAGGGAGTGGAGAGAAGGAGGGAGTAGAGGGAGTGGAGAGAAGGAGGGAGTGGAGGGAAGGAGGGAGTAGAGGGAGTGGAGAGAAGGAGGGAGTGGAGGGAAGGAGGGAGTAGAGGGAGTGGAGAGAAGGAGGGAGTGGAGAGAAGGAGGGAGTGGAGAGAAGGAGGGAGTAGAGGGAGTGGAGAGAAGGAGGGAGTGGAGAGAAGGAGGGAGTGGAGGGAAGGAGGGAGTGGAGGGAAGGAGGGAGTAGAGGGAGTGGAGAGAAGGAGGAATAGAGGGAGTAGAGGGAAGGAGGGAGTAGAGGGAGTGGAGAGAAGGAGGAATAGAGGGAGTAGAGGGAAGGAGGGAGTAGAGGGAGTGGAGAGAAGGAGGAATAGAGGGAGTAGAGGGAAGGAGGGAGTAGAGGGAGTGGAGAGAAGGAGGAATAGAGGGAGTAGAGGGAAGGAGGGATAGACGGAGTAGAGAGAAGGAGGGATAGACGGAGTAGAGAGAAGGAGGGATAGACGGAGTAGAGAGAAGGAGGGATAGACGGAGAGCTATTTAGTCATTTACTCTTTGAAAGAGAGACTATGAAGACAAATACCATTTACCACAACAAACGGATTCAAACGACGGTCACCCATTAAGTAGGAAATGGCCAGAAGATTACCCCAACGTCATTAAGTCTGGTATATTTGTTAGAGGTAGGAAGTGGGTGGATGGGAGGGATGTGGGTAACCAGGATATTTAGCAACAACGACCACGTAAGGAAGGACTACAGACCTGAGTAATCACAATATTTTCACCAATAGCTTGCATTGAATCATTTTTTATTGTAACAGCAAAGTACGTTTTTAAGAAGTGTTGTTTATAATAATGTTGAAAAACCAATAAACGAAAGGCAATTCATTAAGGAGTTTTTTTTTCTCCATTTTTTAGCAACAACCGTCAGTTTAATAAAACTTGTTATGAGAAAAGTGGGGTTTTAGGGTTAAACACCTGCTGGATAACAACAGAGGAAATGCCAGACTGAAGTCGCATTTACGAGAAGTAAATGTGAAGCAACAAACATCTTGTTTTTTTTTTCCATCTTTGTTGTTGATTGGAAACAGACAACCGAACTAGCCGGCGGTATGTTATATTGCCCAACTCAAACATGGTGTGTTTTATTTGACACGACCGTGAGGATTTTATTTGAGGCTGAGGGCTGAGGATCTGGGGCAGGGGAACTGGGGATCTGGGGCTGGGGATCTGGGGCTGGGGATCTGTGGCTGGGGATCTGGGGCTGATGATCTGGGGCAGGGGAACTGGGGATCTGGGGCTGGGGATCTGGGGCTGGGGATCTGGGGCTGGGGAACTGGGGATGGGTATCTGGGGCTGGGACACTGGGGATCTGGGGATCTGGGCTTGGGATCTGGGGATCTGGTGCTGGGGATCTGGGGCTGGGGCTCTGGGGATCTGGGGATGGGGATCTGGGGCTGGGACACTGGGGATCTGGGCTGGGCATCTGGGGATCTGGGGCTGGGGAACTGGGGATCTGGGGCAGGGGAACTGGGGATCTGGGGCTGGGGATCTGGGAATGGGGATCTGGGGCTGGGGATCTGGGGATCTGGGGCTGGGAACTGGGGATCTGGGGCTGGGGATCTGGGGATGGGGATCTGGGGCTGGGGGTCTGGGGGTCTGGGGATCTGGGGCTCTTGGGATCTGGGGATGGGGATCTGGGGCTGGGACACTGGGGATCTGGGGATCTGGGCTGGGGATCTGGGGATCTGGGGCTGGGGATCTGGGGCTGGGGAACTGGGGATGGGGATCTGGGGCTGGGACACTGGGGATCTGGGGATCTGGGCTTGGGATCTGGGGATCTGGGGATCTGGTGCTGGGGATCTGGGGCTGGGGCTCTGGGGATCTGGGGATGGGGATCTGGGGCTGGGACACTGGGGATCTGGGGATCTGGGCTGGGCATCTGGGGATCTGGGGCTGGGGATCTGGGGCTGGGGATCTGGGGCTGGGGATCTGGGGATCTGGGGCTGGGAACTGGGGACCTGGGGCTGGGGATCTGGGGATGGGGATCTGGGGCTGGGGGTCTGGGGATCTGGGGCTCATGGGATCTGGGGATGGGGATCTGGGGCTGGGACACTGGGGATCTGGGGATCTGGGCTGGGGATCTGGGGATCTGGGGCTGGGGATCTGGGGCTGGGGAACTGGGGATGGGGATCTGGGGCTGGGACACTGGGGACCTGGGGATCTGGGATGGGGATCTGGGGATCTGGTGCTAGGGATATGGGGATCTGGGGATCTGGGCTGGGGATCTGGGGTACTGGGGATATGGTAATGGGGATCTGGGGCTGGGACACTGGGGATCTGGGGATCTGGGCTGGGGATATGGGGATCTGGGGATCTGGGCTGGGGATCTGGGGATCTGGGGCTGGGGCTCTGGGGCTGGGGATCTGGGGATGGGGAACCCGGGGCTGGGACACTGGGGATCTGGGGATCTGGGCTGGGCATCTGGGGATCTGGGGCTGGGGATCTGGGGATGGGGAACTGGGGATCTGGGAATCTGGGGCTGGGGATCTGGGGCAGGGGAACTGGGGATCTGGGGCTGGGGATCTGGGGATGGGACACTGGGGATCTGGGCTGGGGATCTGGGGATCTGGGGATCTGGTGCTAGGGATCTGGGGCTGGGGCTCTGGGGCTGGGGTATGGGGATGGGGATCTGGGGCTGGGACACTGGGGATCTGGGGATCTGGGCTGGGCATCTGGGGATCTGGGGCTGGGGATCTGGGGATGGGGATCTGGGGCAGGGGAACTGGGAATCTGGGGATGGGGATCTGGGATTTTGGGATCTGGGGATCTGGGGCAGGGGATCTGGGGCAGGGGAACTGGGGATCTGGGGCTGGGGCTCTTGGGATCTGGGGCAGGGGACTGGGGCTGGGGAACTTGGACTAAGTATCTAGGGCTGGGGATCTGGGGTATTGGGGCACACACACACACACACACACACACACACACACACACACACACACACACACACACACACACACACACACACACACACACACACACACACACACACACACAAACACACACACACACACATACACACGTACACACACACACACACACAAACACACACAAACACACACACACACGTACACACGTACACACACACACACACGCACGCACACACACACACACACACACACACACACACACACACACACACACACACACACACACACACACACACACACACACACACGTACACACACAGAAGCAGGGAAGCAACAATTCACTTAAGATCAATGAACACTGAGACAGGAAGAGGCGGAGCTGCCATCAGCCAGTCAGGGCCTCAGGGAGCAGAGTCTGACGCAAACCAGGAAGCCACCTGAACCGAGCGGGTTCAGATAAGCGCAGTAGCACGGGTGGTTACACAGGACAGGTGCTTCCTTAACGCACCCCTTCACACACACACACACACACACACACACACACACACACACAAACACACACACACACACACACACACACACACACACACACACACACACACACACACACACACACACTCAAACACACACACACACACACACACACACACACACACACACACACACACACACACACACACACACACACACACACACACACACACACACACACACACACACACACACAGACCTCTGACAACAAGCAGGAAACTCTAGAGAGCAGGCTATTTTCTACCTGCATGTGTCTCAAATTGTACCCTTTTCCCCAAGTAGTGCACTATATAGGGAATAGGGCTCTGGTCTATAGTAGTGCACTATATAGGGAATAGGGCTCTGGTCTATAGTAGTACCACTATATAGGGAATAGGGCTCTGGTCTATAGTAGTGCACTATATAGGGAATAGGGCTCTGGTCTATAGTAGTACCACTATATAGGGAATAGGGCTCTGGTCTATAGTAGTACACTATATAGGGAATAGGGCTCTGGTCTATAGTAGTGCACTATATAGGGAATAGGGCCCTGGTCTATAGTAGTACCACTATATAGGGAATAGGGCCCTGGTCTATAGTAGTACCACTATATAGGGAATAGGGCCCTGGTCTATAGTAGTACCACTATATAGGGAATAGGGCTCTGGTCTATAGTAGTACACTATATAGGGAATAGGGCTCTGGTCTATAGTAATACACTATATAGGGAATAGGGCTCTGGTCTATAGTAATACACTATATAGGGAATAGGGCTCTGGTCTATAGTAGTACACTATATAGGGAATAGGGCTCTGGTCTATAGTAGTGCACTATATAGGGAATAGGGCTCTGGTCTATAGTAGTACCACTATATAGGGAATAGGGCTCTGGTCTATAGTAGTACCACTATATAGGGAATAGGGCTCTGGTCTATAGTAGTGCACTATATAGGGAATAGGGCCACTGGTAGGGCCCTGGTCTATAGTAGTACCACTATATAGGGAATAGGGCCCTGGTCTATAGTAGTACCACTATATAGGGAATAGGGCCCTGGTCTATAGTAGTACCACTATATAGGGAATAGGGCTCTGGTCTATAATAGTACCACTACATAGGGAATAGGGCTCTGGTCTATAGTAGTGCACTATATAGGGAATAGGGCCCTGGTCTATAGTAGTACCACTATATAGGGAATAGGGCTCTGGTCTATAGTAGTGCACTATATAGGGAATAGGGCCCTGGTCTATAGTAGTACCACTATATAGGGAATAGGGCTCTGGTCTATAGTAGTGCAATATATAGGGAATAGGGCTCTGGTCTATAGTAGTACCACTACATAGGTAATAGGGCTCTGGTCTATAGTAGTACCACTATATAGGGAATAGGGCCCTGGTCTATAGTAGTACCACTATATAGGGAATAGGGCCCTGGTCTATAGTAGTACCACTATATAGGGAATAGGGCTCTGGTCTATAGTAGTACCACTATATAGGGAATAGGGCTCTGGTCTATAGTAGTACCACTATATAGGGAATAGGGCTCTGGTCTATAGTAGTACACTATATAGGGAATAGGGCCCTGGTCTATAGTAGTACCACTATATAGGGAATAGGGCCCTGGTCTATAGTAGTACCACTATATAGGGAATAGGGCCCTGGTCTATAGTAGTACCACTATATAGGGAATAGGGCTCTGGTCTATAGTAGTACCACTATATAGGGAATAGGGCTCTGGTCTATAGTAGTACCACTATATAGGGAATAGGGCTCTGGTCTATAGTAGTACCACTATATAGGGAATAGGGCTCTGGTCTATAGTAGTACACTATATAGGGAATAGGGCCCTGGTCTATAGTAGTACCACTATATAGGGAATAGGGCCCTGGTCTATAGTAGTACCACTATATAGGGAATAGGGCTTTGGTCTATAGTAGTACCACTATATAGGGAATAGGGCTCTGGTCTATAGTAGTACACTATATAGGGAATAGGGCTCTGATCTATAGTAGTACCACTATATAGGGAATAGGGCCCTGGTCTATAGTAGTACCACTATATAGGGAATAGGGCTCTGGTCTATAGTAGTACCACTATATAGGGAATAGGGCTCTGGTCTATAGTAGTACCACTATATAGGGAATAGGGCTCTGGTCTATAGTAGTGTACTATATAGGGAATAGGGCTCTGGTCTATAGTAGTGCACTATATAGGGAATAGGGCTCTGGTCTATAGTAGTGCACTATATAGGGAATAGGGCTCTGGTCTATAGTAGTACCACTATATAGGGAATAGGGCTCTGGTCTATAGTAGTACCACTATATAGGGAATAGAGCTCTGGTCTATAGTAGTGTACTATATAGGGAATAGGGCTCTGGTCTATAGTAGTGCACTATATAGGGAATAGGGCTCTGGTCTATAGTAGTGCACTATATAGGGAATAGGGCTCTGGTCTATAGTAGTACCACTATATAGGGAATAGGGCTCTGGTCTATAGTAGTGCACTATATAGGGAATAGGGCTCTGGTCTATAGTAGTACCACTATATAGGGAATAGGGCTCTGGTCTATAGTAGTACCACTATATAGGGAATAGGGCTCTGGTCTATAGTAGTACCACTATATAGGGAATAGGGCTCTGGTCTATAGTAGTGCAATATAGGGAATAAGGCTCTGGTCTATAGTAGTACCACTATATAGGGAATAGGGCTCTGGTCTATAGTAGTGTACTATATAGGGAATAGGGCTCTGGTCTATAGTAGTGCACTATATAGGGAATAGGGCTCTGGTCTATAGTAGTGCACTATATAGGGAATAGGGCTCTGGTCTATAGTAGTACCACTATATAGGGAATAGGGCTCTGGTCTATAGTAGTGCACTATATAGGGAATAGGACTCTGGTCTATAGTAGTACCACTATATAGGGAATAGGGCTCTGGTCTATAGTAGTGCACTATATAGGGAATAGGGCTCTGGTCTATAGTAGTGCACTATATAGGGAATAGGGCTCTGGTCTATAGTAGTGCACTATATAGGAAATAGGGCTCTGGTCTATAGTAATACACTATATAGGGAATAGGGCTCTGGTCTATAGTAGTCTACTCTATAGGGAATAGGGCTCTGGTCTATAGTAGTGCACTATATAGGGAATAGGGCTCTGGTCTATAGTAGTAACACTATATAGGGAATATGGCTCTGGTCTATAGTAGTGCACTATATAGGGAATAGGGCTCTGGTCTATAGTAGTCTATTCTATAGGGAATAGGGCTCTGGTCTATAGTAGTGCCCTATATAGGGAATAGTGCTCTGGTCTATAGTAGTACCACTATATAGGGAATAGGGCTCTTGTCTATAGTAGTGCACTATATAGGGAATAGGGCTCTGGTCTATAGTAGTACCACTATATAGGGAATAGGGCTCTGGTCTATAGTAGTGCACTATATAGGGAATAGGGTGCCATTTGGGTTTCTGCCCATATAACCGGAATACAACCAGTCCTGAATGAAGTTGCTTTTTTGGCATGACGTAACAATGTAAATATTGCCAAAGCTTACTTTGGATATTTACTATTTTGAAAATAATAAGAATGTCTCTCTCTGTCTCTGTCTCTGTCTCTGTCTCTGTCTCTGTCTCTCTCTCTCTCTGTCTCTCTGTCTCTGTCTCTGTCTCTGTCTCTGTCTCTGTCTCTGTCTCTGTCTCTGTCTCTGTCTCTCTGTCTCTGTCTCTGTCTCTGTCTCTGTCTCTCTGTCTCTGTCTCTGTCTCTGTCTCTCTGTCTCTGTCTCTGTCTCTGTCTCTGTCTCTCTCTGTCTCTCTGTCTCTCTCTCTGTGTCTCTCTCTCTCTCTCTCTCTCTCTCTCTCTCTCTCACACACACACACACACACACACACACACACACACACACACACACACACACACACACACACACACACACACACACACACACACACACACACACACACACACACACACACACACACACACACACACACACACACACATTTGGAACTGATTAAACTCTTGAACTGCCGAACGCTAAAACTCAAGACGAGCAACTCGCTAAGATTCCTTCCCAGTGTTAGTGTGTCTGCAGATGTTGTCCAAGAGGTCTACACTTCCTGGCTTGATTGAAACTCACTACAAAGGACGAGACAACAATGGTGCAATTTACCACATCTACCATCTAAATCTACCATCTACATCCCCATGCCATGCTACCAACTACCATCTGTAAAATCCACAATAATTGAGACTTTCAATAAGCATTTTTCCTGGCCATGCTTTCCACCTGGCTACACGTTCTGGAAGAGCTGCAAAATCTGGACCCCTACAAATCTACAAAGGTCCTAAACGATATCATAACCGCCATCGATGAGAGACGTTACTGCGCAGACCTATTCATCGACCTGACTTTGTCAATCACAACATTCTTATTGGCTGACTCAACAGCCTTCGGCGATGTCATTTACAAAATAGCCTCCAACACTCTACTCAACAAATTGGATGCAGTCTATCACTGTGCCATCCGTGTTGTCACCAAAGTCCCATATACTACCCACCATTGCGATCTGTGTGCTTTCGTTGGCTGGCCCTCGCTTCATACTTGTCGCCAAACCCACTGGCTCCAGGTCATCTACAAGTCTCTGCTAGGTAAAGCCCCGCCTTATCTCATCTCACTGGTCACCATAGCAGCACCCACCCGTAGCACACGCTCCAGCAGGTATATCTCACTGGTTACCCCCAAAGCCAATTCCTCCTTTGGGTCCTGTCGTTCCAGTTCTCTGCTGCCAATGACTGGAATGAACTGCAAAAATCTCTGAAGCTGGAGACTCATATCTCCCTCACTAGCTTTAAGCGCCAGCTGTCAGAGCAGCTCACAGATCACTGCACCTGTAAATAGCCCATCCAATCTACCTCATTCCCATACTGTATTGATTTATTTATTTATCTTGCTCCTTTGCACCACAGTAAATCAACTTGCACATTCATCTTCTGCACATCCTACCATTCCAGTGTTTAATTGCTATATTGTAATTCCTTCGCCACTATGGCCTATTTATTGCCTTACCTCTCTTATCCTACCTCATTTGCTCACATTATACAGACTTTTTCTGCTGTATTATTGATTGTATGTTTTGTTTATTCCATGTGTAACTCTGTGTTGTTATATGTGTCGAATTGCCATGCTTTATCTTGGCCAGGTCGCAGTTGCAAATGAGAACTGGTTCTCAACTGGCCTACCTGTTTAAATAAAGGTGTTCTCAACTGGCCTACCTGGTTAAATAAAGGTGTTCTCAACTGGCCTACCTGGTTAAATAAAGGTGTTCTCAACTGGCCTACCTGGTTAAATAAAGGTGTTCTCAACTAGCCTACCTGGTTAAATAAAGGTGTTCTCAACTGGCCTACCTGGTTAAATAAAGGTGTTCTCAACTAGCCTACCTGGTTAAATAAAGGTGTTCTCAACTGGCCTACCTGGTTAAATAAAGGTGTTCTCAACTAGCCTACCTGGTTAAATAAAGGTGTTCTCAACTAGCCTACCTGGTTAAATAAAGGTGTTCTCAACTGGCCTACCTGGTTAAATAAAGGTGTTCTCAACTGGCCTACCTAGTTAAATAAAGGTGTTCTCAACTGGCCTAACTGGTTAAATAAAGGTGTTCTCAACTGGCCTACCTGTGTAAATAAAGGTGTTCTCAACTGGCCTACCTGGTTAAATAAAGGTGTTCTCAACTGGCCTACCTGGTTAAATAAAGGTGTTCTCAACTAGCCTACCTGGTTAAATAAAGGTGTTCTCAACTGGCCTACCTGGTTAAATAAAGGTGTTCTCAACTAGCCTACCTGGTTAAATAAAGGTGTTCTCAACTGGCCTACCTGGTTAAATAAAGGTGTTCTCAACTAGCCTACCTGGTTAAATAAAGGTGTTCTCAACTAGCCTACCTGGTTAAATAAAGGTGTTCTCAACTAGCCTACCTGGTTAAATAAAGGTGTTCTCAACTGGCCTACCTAGTTAAATAAAGGTGTTCTCAACTGGCCTAACTGGTTAAATAAAGGTGTTCTCAACTGGCCTACCTGTGTAAATAAAGGTGTTCTCAACTGGCCTACCTGGTTAAATAAAGGTGTTCTCAACTAGCCTACCTGGTTAAATAAAGGTGTTCTCAACTAGCCTACCTGGTTAAATAAAGGTGTTCTCAACTAGCCTACCTGGTTAAATAAAGGTGTTCTCAACTGGCCTACCTGGTTAAATAAAGGTGTTCTCAACTGGCCTACCTGGTTAAATAAAGGTGTTCTCAACTAGCCTACCTGGTTAAATAAAGGTGTTCTCAACTAGCCTACCTGGTTAAATACCAAAAGGTGTTCTCAACTAGCCTACCTGGTTAAATAAAGGTGTTCTCAACTGGCCTACCTGGTTAAATAAAGGTGTTCTCAACTAGCCTACCTGGTTAAATAAAGGTGTTCTCAACTGGCCTACCTGGTTAAATAAAGGTGTTCTCAACTAGCCTACCTGGTTAAATAAAGGTGTTCTCAACTAGCCTACCTGGTTAAATAAAGGTGTTCTCAACTAGCCTACCTGGTTAAATAAAGGTGTTCTCAACTGGCCTACCTAGTTAAATAAAGGTGTTCTCAACTGGCCTAACTGGTTAAATAAAGGTGTTCTCAACTGGCCTACCTGTGTAAATAAAGGTGTTCTCAACTGGCCTACCTGGTTAAATAAAGGTGTTCTCAACTAGCCTACCTGGTTAAATAAAGGTGTTCTCAACTAGCCTACCTGGTTAAATAAAGGTGTTCTCAACTAGCCTACCTGGTTAAATAAAGGTGTTCTCAACTGGCCTACCTGGTTAAATAAAGGTGTTCTCAACTGGCCTACCTGGTTAAATAAAGGTGTTCTCAACTGGCCTACCTGGTTAAATAAAGGTGAAATAAAACAATTAAATAAAACATCTACCATCTACATCTACCATCTATCATCTACCGTCTACCATCTACATCTACCATCTACCATCTACCATCTACATCTACCATCTATCATCTACCGTCTACCATCTACATCTACTATCTACATCTATCATCTACCACCTATCATCTCCCATCTACCATCTATCATCTACCGTCTACCATCTACATCTACCATCTATCATCTACCGTCTACCATCTACATCTACCATCTACTGTCTATTGTCTACATCTACCATCTACCATCAACTGTCTACCATCTATCATCTACCATCTACATCTACCACCTATCATCTACCATCTACATCTATCATATACCATCTACCATCTACCATCTACATCTATCATATACCATCTACCATCTACCATCTACCGTCTACCGTCTACCATCAACTGTCTACCGTCTACATCTATCGTCTACCGTCTACCATCTACATCTACCATCTACCATCTACATCTACCGTCTACCATCTACATCTACCGTCTACCGTCTACCATCTACCATCTACCATCTACCGTCTACATCTACGTCTACCGTCTACCGTCTACCATCTACCATCTACCATCTACATCTACCGTCTACCATCTACCATCTACCATCTCCCATCTCCCATATACCATCTACCATCTACCATCTACCATATACCATCTACCATCTACCGTTTACATCTACCGTCTACCATCTACCATCTACCATCTACATCTACCGTCTACCATCTACATCTACCGTCTACCGTCTACCGTCTACCGTCTACCGTCTACCATCTACCATCTACCGTCTACATCTACGTCTACCGTCTACCATCTACCATCTACCATCTACCATCTACATCTACCATCTACCATCTACCATCTACCATCTCCCATCTCCCATATACCATCTACCATCTACCATCTACCATCTCCCATATACCATCTACCATCTACCGTTTACATCTACCGTCTCTACCGTCTACCATCTACCATCTACCATCTACCATCTACATCTACCGTCTACCATCTACATCTACCATCTACCATCTACCATATACCATCTACCATCTCCCATATACCATCTACCATCTACCATCTACCATCAACTGTCTACCGTCTACATCTATCGTCTACTGTCTACCATCTACATCTACCATCTACCATCTACCATCTACCGTCTACCATCTACCATCAACTGTCTACCGTCTACATCTATCGTCTACCATCTACCATCTACCATCTACCATCTCCATCTACCGTCTACTGTCTACCGTCTACCGTCTACATCTACCATCTACCATCTACCATCTACCATCTACCATCTCTACCGTCTACCGTCTACCGTCTACCATCTACCGTCTACCGTCTACCATCTACCATCTACCATCTACCATCTACCATCTCCCATCTACCATCTACCATCTACCATCTACCATCTGCCCATATACCATCCATCTACCGTCTACCGTCTACATCTACCGTCTACCGTCTACCGTCTACCGTCTACCGTCTACCGTCTACCGTCTACCATCTACATCTACCGTCTACATCTACTGTCTACCGTCTACCGTCTACCGTCTACAATCTACATCTACTGTCTACCGTCTACCATCTACAATCTACATCTACTGTCTACCGTCTACTGTCTACCATCTACAATCCACCATCTACCATCTACCGTCTATACCATCTACCGTCTACCGTCTACCGTCTACCATCTCTACATCTACCGTCTACCGTCTACCGTCTACAATCTACATCTACCGTCTACCGTCTACAATCTACATCTACCGTCTCCCATCTAAATCTACCATCTACCATATACCATCTACTGTCTACCATCTTCCGTCTACATCTGCCATCTACTGTCTACAATCTACATCTACATCTACCGACTACCGTCTACAGTCTACCGTCTACCATCTAAATCTACCATCTACCATCTACTGTCTACCCTCTTCCGTGGTCCTGTGTAGCTCAGTTGGTA
The DNA here is from genome assembly GCF_021184085.1 of Oncorhynchus gorbuscha. Lineage (NCBI taxonomy): Eukaryota > Metazoa > Chordata > Actinopteri > Salmoniformes > Salmonidae > Oncorhynchus > Oncorhynchus gorbuscha. Next base: position 8,074,871 of record NC_060184.1, read on the forward strand.
GAGCATGGCGCTTGTAACGCCAGGGTAGTGGGTTCGATCCCCGGGACCACCCATACGTAGAATGTATGCACACATGACTGTAAGTCGCTTTGGATAAAAGCGTCTGCTAAATGGCTAAATGGCAATGGCAAATGGCATCTATACCATCTACCGTCTACATCTCCCAACTACATCTACTATCTACATCTACCATCGCCATCTACATCTACCATCTACATCTACCGTCTACCATCTACCATCTCCCATATACCGTCTACCATCTACCATCTCCCATATACCGTCTACCATCTACCATCTCCCATATACCGTCTACATCTACCATATACCATATACCATCTCCCATATACCATCTACCGTCTACATCTACATCTACGTCTACATCTACAGTCTACATCTACATCTACCATCTACCGTCTACCATCTCCCATATACCATCTACCATCTACAATCTCCCATATACCGTCTACATCTACCGTCTACCATCTACCATATACATCTCCCATCTACCATCTACCATATACATCACCCATATACCATCTACCATCTCCCATATCCCATCTACCATCTACATCTACCATCTACCATCTACCATCTACCATCTCCCATATACCATCTACCATTTCCCATATACCATCTACCATCTACCATCTCCCATATACATCTCCCATCTCCCATCTACCATCTACCATATACATCTCCCATATACCATCTACCATCTCCCATCTACCATCTCCCATATACCATCTACAATCTCCCATATATCATATACCATCTCCCATATACCATCTACCATCTCCCATCTACCATCTACCATCTACCATATACCATCTATCTACCATATACCATCTCCCAGATACCATCTACCATCTCCCATATACCATCTACCATCTCCCATATACATCTCCTATATACCATCTACCATCTCCCATATAATATAATAATAATAATATATGCCATTTAGCAGACGCTTTTATCCAAAGCGACTTACAGTCATGTGTGCATACATTCTACGTATTGGTGGTCCCGGGTATCGAACCCACTACCCTGGCGTTGCAAGCGCCATGCTCTACCAACTGAGCTACAGAAGGACCCCATATACCATCTACCATCTCCCATATACCATCTACCATCTACATCTCCCATCTACCATGTACATCTCCCATCTACCATCTACCATATACCATCTACCATCTCCCATATACCATCTACCATCTCCCATCTACCATCTCCCATATACCATCTACATCTCCCATATACCATCTACCATCTCCCATATACCATCTACCATCTACATCTCCCATCTACCATCTCCCATATACCATCTACCATCTCCCATATACCATCTACATCTCCCATATACCATCTACCATCTCCCATATACCATCTACCATCTCCCATCTCCCATATACCATCTACATCTCCCATCTACCATCTACATCTCCCATATACCATCTCCCATCTCCCATATACCATCTACTATCTACCATATATCATCTCCCATCTCCCATCTACCATCTACATCTCCCATATACCATCTCCCATCTCCCATCTACCATCTCCCATATACCATCTACCATCTACATCTCCCATCTACCATGTACATCTCCCATCTACCATCTACCATATACCATCTACCATATACCATCTACCATCTACCATCTCCCATATACCATCTACCATCTCCCATCTACCATCTCCCATATACCATCTACATCTCCCATATACCATCTACCATCTACCATCTCCCATCTACCATCTACCATCTACATCTCCCATCTACCATCTACATCTCCCATATACCATCTCCCATCTACCATATATCATCTACCATCTCCCATATACCATCTACCATCTCCCATCTACCATCTACCATATACCATCTACCATCTACCATATACCATCTACCATCTCCCAGATACCATCTACCATCTCCCATATACCATCTACCATCTACAATCTACCATCTACCATCTACCATCTCCCATCTACCATCTACCATATACATCTCCCATCTACCATCTACCATCTCCCATCTACCATCTACCATATACATCTCCCATATACCATCTACCATCTACCATATACCATCTACCATCTCCCATATACCATCTACCATTTCCCATATACCATCTACCATCTCCCATCTACCATCTACCATCTCCCATCTACCATCTCCCATCTACCATGTTCATCTCCCATCTACCATCTACCATCTCCCATATACCATCTACCATTTCCCATATACCATCTACCATCTCCCATCTACCATCTACCATCTCCCATCTACCATCTCCCATATACCATCTACCATCTACCATCTCCCATATACCATCTACCATCTCCCATATACCATCTACCATTTCCCATATACCATCTACCATCTACCTTCTACCATCTACCATCTCCCATCTACCATCTCCCATATACCATCTACCATCTCCCATATACCATCTACCATCTACATCTACCATCTCCCATCTACCATCTACCATCTACCATCTACCATCTCCCATATACCATCTACCATATACATCTCCCATATACCATCTACCATCTACATCTCCCATATACCATCTACCATCTCCCTAATCTGAGGAAATAACTGATGATTTACTATAGCTTCACAGAGCTCTGTGTCGTGTGATGCCTCCATGGTATTCTGTGACTCTGACACGGAACCCGATCATGTTCATGGTCTTTGGAGGTGGTTCGTCCAATAGTTTGGCACCATAAGATACCATGTAGAGAAGGGAATGTTTTATTGGTGTGACAATGATATATATATAATATAATATAATAATATAACCCTATAATAATAATAATATAATCAGAATTCAAAATGAGTCATCAAGAAGGGACCAAGACTTGCCAACTTCTCTTTCCCAGAAACACACACACACACACACACACACACCACACACACACACACACACACACACACACACACACACATCTCCCATCTACCACACACACACACACACACATATACCATCACCACATCACACATGTTCATCCCACACCACACATCTCCACACATCACACATATACCACACACATTTCACACACACTCCCACACATCACCCACACACACACACACACATCACCCAGACCATCTACACACACACACACACACACACACACACACTCACATCTACCATCTCCCATACACCACACACACACACACACACCCAGACACACATCACACCACACACCCAGACACACTACCACACACACACCCAGACACACACACACACACACCCAGACACACACACTCAGGAAGGGACCTTCTGAGTTGACATAGATTATGTCGAGTTTTACTTAAATTTGGGAGAGAAAAAAAAAAATAGCTGGTCACAGGGAACAGGTAGACTGTTTTTTTGTATTTTTTTTTTAAATGATTAAACTGTTTAATTGTGTCTGCAGCAGGACAGCTTGAGACCTGAGACAGGCAGTCAGAAAACAACATGTAGGCTGACCAAGCACTCACTCACACACACACACACACACACACACACACACACACACACACACACACACACACACACACACACACACACACACACACACACACACACACACACACACACACACACACACACACACACACACACACACACACACACACACACACACACACACACACACACACATAATAACACACGTAACAACACAAAAACAACAACAAACACACAACACATGGTGGGTCCAGCCCATGTAGCGGCTGGGGAATCTCCTTCACCTCTTGGTTTGTTCTGAATGGCCCCTAAACTGCACATAGAAACAACAGTGCTTCACTCCTCCACTTGTTTTCTCTCTCTCTCTCTCCATCTCTCTACCTCTCTCTCTCCATCTCTCTACCTCTCTCTACCTCTCTGTGTCTGTTTCTCTCTACCTCTCTCTACCTCTCTGTGTCTGTTTCTCTCTACCTCTCTCTACCTCTCCGTGTCTGTTTCTCTCTACCTCTCTCTACCTCTCTGTGTCTGTTTCTCTCTACCTCTCTCTACCTCTCTGTGTCTGTTTCTCTCTACCTCTCTGTGTCTGTTTCTCTACCTCTCTGTGTCTGTTTCTCTACCTCTCTGTGTCTGTTTCTCTCTACCTCTCTGTGTCTGTTTCTCTCTACCTCTCTCTACCTCTCTGTGTCTGTTTCTCTCTACCTCTGTGTCTGTTTCTCTCTACCTCTCTGTGTCTGTTTCTCTACCTCTCTGTGTCTGTTTCTCTCTACCTCTCTCTACCTCTCCGTGTCTGTTTCTCTCTACCTCTCTCTACCTCTCTGTGTCTGTTTCTCTCTACCTCTCTGTGTCTGTTTCTCTCTACCTCTCTGTGTCTGTTTCTCTCTACCTCTCTCTACCTCTCCGTGTCTGTTTCTCTCTACCTCTCTCTACCTCTCTCTACCTCTCTCTACCTCTCTCTACCTCTCTCTACCTCTCCGTGTCTGTTTGTCTCTACCTCTCTGTGTCTGTTTCTCTCTACCTCTCTGTGTCTGTTTCTCTCTACCTCTCTGTGTCTGTTTCTCTCTACCTCTCTGTGTCTGTTTCTCTCTACCTCTCTCTACCTCTCTGTGTCTGTTTCTCTCTACCTCTCTCTACCTCTCTGTGACTGTTTCTCTCTACCTCTCTCTACCTCTCTGTGTCTGTTTCTCTCTACCTCTCTCTACCTCTCTGTGACTGTTTCTCTCTACCTCTGTGTCTGTTTCTCTCTACCTCTACCTCTCTGTGTCTGTTTCTCTCTACCTCTCTCTACCTCTCTGTGACTGTTTCTCTCTACCTCTCTCTTCCTCTCTCTACCTCTCTGTGTCTGTTTCTCTACCTCTCTGTGTCTGTTTCTCTCTACCTCTCTCTACCTCTGTGTCTGTTTCTCTGTGTCTGTTTCTCTCTACCTCTCGGTGTCTGTTTCTCTCTACCTCTCTCTACCTCTCTGTGTCTGTTTCTCTCTACCTCTCTGTGTTTGTTTCTCCCTACCTCTCTGTGTCTGTTTCTCTCTACCTCTCTGTTTCTGTTTCTCTCTACCTCTCTCTACCTCTCTCTACCTCTCTCTACCTCTCTCTACCTCTCTCTACCTCTCTGTGTCTGTTTCTCTCTCTCTCTCTCTCTCTGCCAGGTCTCCCTCTCTACCTCTATCTCTCTACCTCTGTGTCTGTTTCTCTCTACCTCTTCATCTCTCTACCTCTACCTCTTCATCTCTCTACCTCTACCTCTCTCCATACCTCTCCATCTCTCTACCTCTTTCTGCCTCTCTCTACCTCTCTGTGTCTGTTTCTCTCTACCTCATACCCTGCTTTCTTTGTCCTCTGGGGTTGTTGATCAATCTATCGGACGGTGGAGGCTCGGGGAGAATCCGAGGGGTAGGTCTGGTGTGCTGCTTCCACCGGGAAGGAAATCTCAAGCTTTTACTCACCTGATATACAGTGCCCGCAGAAAATATTCACACACCTTGACATTTTTAAAAACATTTTGTTGTGTTACAGCCTGAATTTAATTGAGATTCATTGAGATTCTGTGGCACTGGCCTACACACAATACGCCATAATGTCAAAGTGGAATTATGTTTTTTAAATGTTTTACAAATTAATAAAAAATTTAAAGCTGAAAGGTCGCTCAAGTCAAACAGTGAATTTCAAACCCAGATTCAACCACAAAGATCAGGGAGGTTTTCCCAATGCCTTGCAAAGAAGGGCACCTATTGGTAGATGGGTAAAAAAAATAAAAAGCATGGTGAAGTTATTAATTACACTTTTGATGGTGTATCATACACCCAGTCACTACAAAAATACAGGCATCCTTCCTAACTCAGTTGCCAGAGAGGAAGGAAACTGGTCAGGGATTTCACCATGAGGCCGAAGGTGACTTTAAAACAGTTACAGAGTATAATGTGATAGGAGACAACTGAGGATGGATCAACAACACTGTAGTTTCCCCACAATACCGACCTAATTGACAGAGTGAAAAGAAGGAAGTCTGTACAGAATAACATTTTTCCAGAGCATGGATCCTGTTTGCAACATGGCACTAAAGTAATACTGCAAGACATTTGCCAAAGTAATTATATTTTTGTCCTGAACACAAAGTGTTGTGTTTGGGTATAAATCCAATAGAATACTGAGTCCTACTCTCCATATTGTCAAGCATAGGTGGTGGCTGCATCATGTTATGGGTATGCTTGTAATTGTTAAGGACTAGGGAGTTTTTCAGGATGAAAAATAAACGGAATAGATCTAAGCACAGGCAACATCCTAGAGAAAAACCTGGTTCAGTCTGCTTTCCACCAGACACTGGGAAATTAATTCACTTTTCAGCAAACAATAATAATATATAATATAATATATAATATAATAATAATATAATAATAATACAATATATAATCATAGTACAATAACCTAAAACACAGGGCCAAATGTTTTTCACATGTGAACCTGCAAACTTGAAATGTATTTTTTAGGGATATTCACTTTATCCTGCGTTGATAAATATATCTACCTCAAATACCTGGTTACCCTGCATGTTAATCTGATACTGTTTCATTCTAATTTGACTCTTGTTGTGTTACTGTTTGTATTTGTACATTTTGTATCTCTGCATCATTGGGCTCGTAAGTTTCACAGTAAAGTATACACCAGTTTTATTTGGCGCTTGTGACAAATACAATTTGATTTGATTTGTGACGGCCTGGCTGCTGGAGGGCGGGAGGAAGGAAAGTGGCAGAGCTGACAGGAATTGGCCTCACGGTTCCTCTTCTCACCACGGGAACAATGCCGTGGTGTCACACCCCTCCGCCATTCACATGGAAACATGTCCCAGAATTACGCTCCCAGGCGGAGAGAAGACCTGAGGCTGAAAACTGAGAGAAGGAGTTTGGGAGGAAAGACAAGGAGGAAAGGAGAGGGAGGGAGAGAGAGACAGTGAGGGAGAGAGATATGGGGGGGAGAGAGAGGGGGTGGGAGAGAGTGGTGGGGAGGGAGAGAGAGGGGGAGGGAGAGAGAGAGGGAGGGAGAGAGATATGGGGAGGGAGAGAGATATGGGGAGGAGGGAGAGAGAGGGGGAGGGAGAGAGAGGGGGTGGGAGAGAGATGGGGAGGGTAGAGAGGGGGGAGAGAGAGGGGGTGGGAGAGAGTGGTGGGGAGGGAGAGAGAGGGGGTGAGGGAGAGAGGGGGAGGGAGGAATAGAAGAGGGGAAGGGAAGGAGGGAGGGAGAGAGGGAGGAATAGAAGAGGGGGAAGGAGGGAGGGAGAGATACTCCCTCATTATATAGTTACTCTCTCTTATTCCCTCATTGTTGCTCTCTCCCGCTCTTTGGGCAAAGGACAAATTAACTTCAGTATGATGTGCAGTTGGCGCTCTAAGGCTCCAGCTGCACCCACCCACCCACCCACCCCCACACCCACCCACCCACACACACACACACTTCAGCCCCAACCCTAGCCCCAGCATGGCTGATTGTGAGGGGCTGGAGGTCTTTAATGAAGGCCCTGGTTATAACCCAGAGCAGAGCAGGACTATAGCCCGGATAAACCAGACGGAATGCTGCACTCACTGCTGAAACAGTGGGGCTTCAGGGCGGGTTGCCAGGCTAGAGCAGGAGCTCGACCCAGAGAAATAATGGGAGTGACAGTGTTTAGCTTGAGCTGTAATTGTGGTTCATGGATCATGCTGTGTCATGACATGTTCTGTGTCATATACACACACACAGGCCGCTTATCGCTCTGGAAATCTATTTCACTCTAACACGCACGCACACACGCACGCACACGCACGCACACATACACACACACTTAGTCTTGTGTTCTGCACAGTATCACACACAGACAAAAGATTCAGCTCCAACCCAGGTTCCCGCATCCTCAACTCTCCCTACTGTCACACTGCCGACGTATCTATAGCTCTTAATTACACTGTTCTGTAAACGCAGTTCCATTATCAATGTGTGTCTGTCGATCCACAGCCCTTCAACCAGATGGAGAAACATAACAATAATGATGATAATGATGGTAATGCAGGAGACCTACAGTCTGTTAGTAAGCAGGAGGACCCTACAGGAGTCACGGACCTACAGTCTGTTAGTAAGCAGGAGAACGCTACAGGAGTCACGGACCTACAGTCTGTTAGTAAGCAGGAGAACGCTGCAGGAGTCACGGACCTACAGTCTGTTAGTAAGCAGGAGGACGCTGCAGGAGTCACGGACCTACAGTCTGTTAGTAAGCAGGAGAACGCTACAGGAGTCACGGACCTACAGTCTGTTAGTAAGCAGGAGAACGCTACAGGAGTCAGGAGTCACGGACCTACAGTCTGTTAGTAAGCAGGAGAACGCTACAGGAGTCACGGACCGACAGTCTGTTAGTGAGCAGGAGGACACTACAGGAGTCAGGAGTCACAGACCTACAGTCTGTTAATAAGCAGGAGAACGCTACAGGAGTCAGGAGTCACGGACATACAGTCTGTTAGTAAGCAGGAGGACAACAGGAGTCACGGACCTACAGTCTGTTAGTAAGCAGGAGAACGCTACAGGAGTCAGATGTCACAGACCTACAGTCTGTTAGTAAGCAGGAGAACGCTACAGGAGTCACGGACTGACAGTCTGTTAGTAAGCAGGAGGACACTACAGGAGTCAGGAGTCACGGACCTACAGTCTGTTAGTAAGCAGGAGGACGCTACAGAAGTCACGGACCTACAGTCTGTTAGTAAGCAGGAGAACACTACAGGAGTCAGGGACCTACAGTCTGTTAGTAAGCTACAGATAAAACCAGGTAAAATATATATAAACCATGTTAAAACCATGTAAAATATAGATAAACCATGTTAAAACCATGTAAAATATAGATAAACCATGTTAAAACCCATGTAAAATATAGATAAACCATGTTAAAACCATGTAAAATATAGATGAATCATGTGAAATATAGATAAACCATGTTAAAACCATGTAGAATATAGATAAACCATGTAGAATATAGATAAACCATATGAAATATAGATAAACCATGTCAAATATAGATAAACCATGTAGAATATAGATAAACCATGTCAAATATAGATAAACCATGTGAAATATAGATAAACCATGTCAAATATAGATAAACCATGTAGAATATAGATAAACCATGTCAAATATAGATAAACCATGTCAAATATAGATAAACCATGTCAAATATAGATAAACCATGTAAAATATAGATAAACCATGTTAAAACCATGTAGAATATAGATAAAACCATGTGAAATATAGATAAACCATGTGAAATATAGATAAACCATGTGAAATATAGATAAACCATGTGAAATATAGATAAACCATGTCAAATATAGATAAACCATGTAAAATATAGATAAACCATGTAAAATATAGATAAACCATGTAGAATATAGATAAAACCATGTGAAATATAGATAAATCATGATAAAACCATGTAGAATATAGATAAACCATGTAAAATATAGATAAACCATGTAAAATATAGATAAACCATGTGAAATATAGATAAAACCATGTCAAATATAGATAAACCATGTGAAATATAGATAAACCATGTAAAATATAGATAAACCATGTAAAATATAGATAAACCATGTCAAATATAGATAAAACCATGTAAAATATAGATAAAACAGTTGTAAAAGATGAATAAAACCATAGAGGAGGAATATTCTGTTTTATAGGGAGGTGAAAAGCAGCATGGAAGAGAGGAGGACTATTCTGTTTTAAAGGGAGGTGAAAAGCAGCATGGAAGAGAGGAGGACTATTCTGGTTTAAAGGGAGGTGAAAAGCAGCATGGAAGAGAGGAGGACTATTCTGGTTTAAAGGGAGGTTTAAAGCAGCATGGAAGAGAGGAGGACTATTCTGGTTTAAAGGGAGGTGAAAAGCAGCATGGAAGAGAGGAGGACTATTCTGGTTTAAAAGAAGTACATTCATGAAATACAGGTTCCATCCTGTCCATTAAAAACATTGGCTTCTTTCCTCCCTCTGTTACAGTAGCTTCCTGATTCCTGACCAATAACAAGTCTATCCTCCCTCTGTTACAGTAGCTTCCTGATTCCTGACCAATAACAAGTCTATCCTCCCTCTGTTACAGTAGCTTCCTGATTCCTGACCCATAACAAGTCTATCCTCCCTCTGTTACAGTAGCTTCCTGATTCCTGACCAATAACAAGTCTATCCTCCCTCTGTTACAGTAGCTTCCTGATTCCTGACCAATAACAAGTCTATCTTCCCTCTGTTACAGTAGCTTCCTGATTCCTGAGCAATAACAAATCTATCCTCCCTCTGTTACAGTAGCTTCCTGATTCCTGACCAATAACAAGTCTATCCTCCTCTGTTACAGTAGCTTCCTGATTCCTGACCAATAACAAGTCTATCCTCCCTCTGTTACAGTAGCTTCCTGATTCCTGACCAATAACAAGTCTATCCTCCCTCTGTTACAGTAGCTTCCTGATTCCTGACCAATAACAAGTCTATCCTCCCTCTGTTACAGTAGCTTCCTGATTCCTGACCAATAACAAGTCTATCCCTCCTCTGTTACAGTAGCTTCCTGATTCCTGACCAATAACAAGTCTATCCTCCCTCTGTTACAGTAGCTTCCTGATTCCTGACCAATAACAAGTCTATCCTCCCTCTGTTACAGTAGCTTCCTGATTCCTGACCCATAACAAGTCTATCCTCCCTCTGTTACAGTAGCTTCCTGATTCCTGACCAATAACAAGTCTATCCTCCCTCTGTTACAGTAGCTTCCTGATTCCTGACCAATAACAAGTCTATCCTCCCTCTGTTACAGTAGCTTCCTGATTCCTGACCAATAACAAGTCTATCCTCCCTCTGTTACAGTAGCTTCCTGATTCCTGACCAATAACAAGTCTATCCTCCCTCTGTTACAGTAGCTTCCTGATTCCTGACCAATAACAAGTCTATCCTCCCTCTGTTACAGTAGCTTCCTGATTCCTGACCAATAACAAGTCTATCCTCCCTCTGTTACAGTAGCTTCCTGATTCCTGACCAATAACAAGTCTATCCTCCCTCTGTTACAGTAGCTTCCTGATTCCTGACCAATAACAAGTCTATCCCTCCTCTGTTACAGTAGCTTCCTGATTCCTGACCAATAACAAGTCTATCCTCCCTCTGTTACAGTAGCTTCCTGATTCCTGACCAATAACAAGTCTATCCTCCCTCTGTTACAGTAGCTTCCTGATTCCTGACCAATAACAAGTCTATCCTCCCTCTGTTACAGTAGCTTCCTGATTCCTGACCCATAACAAGTCTATCCCTCCTCTGTTACAGTAGCTTCCTGATTCCTGACCAATAACAAGTCTATCCTCCCTCTGTTACAGTAGCTTCCTGATTCCTGACCAATAACAAGTCTATCCTCCCTCTGTTACAGTAGCTTCCTGATTCCTGACCAATAACAAGTCTATCCTCCCTCTGTTACAGTAGCTTCCTGATTCCTGACCAATAACAAGTCTATCCTCCCTCTGTTACAGTAGCTTCCTGATTCCTGACCCATAACAAGTCTATCCTCCCTCTGTTACAGTAGCTTCCTGATTCCTGACCAATAACAAGTCTATCCTCCCTCTGTTACAGTAGCTTCCTGATTCCTGACCAATAACAAGTCTATCCTCCCTCTGTTACAGTAGCTTCCTGATTCCTGACCAATAACAAGTCTATCCTCCCTCTGTTACAGTAGCTTCCTGATTCCTGACCAATAACAAGTCTATCGTCCCTCTGTTACAGTAGCTTCCTGATTCCTGACCAATAACAAGTCTATCCTCCCTCTGTTACAGTAGCTTCCTGATTCCTGACCAATAACAAGTCTATCCTCCCTCTGTTACAGTAGCTTCCTGATTCCTGACCAATAACAAGTCTATCCTCCCTCTGTTACAGTAGCTTCCTGATTCCTGACCAATAACAAGTCTATCCTCCTGACTCCAAGAACAGGACAAACATCATAGACACACACTCTATCCTCCTGTACAAAAACTTCAGCTGGTATCTAGCTGAGTTCTCTCTCTCTCTCTCTCTCTCTCTCTCTTCTTCTTCTTCTTTATTCATGTCTTCCCTCCTTCCTGATGTCTGTGTCTCACTCTAAGAACAGGACAAAGACGGCAACCGTTCTGTTGGAAGGGTTTTGAAGTTCCTCGACAAACATCGGACACGGATATCAGGAAGGAGGGCAGAGGGGAGGAGGGAGGAGGAGTGGAGAGGCGTATGAACGGATGAGAGAGGAAGCTGCTGGGTTCTTGGAGGAAACAGGCACGTGACCGAGGGTGGGAGGGTTGGGGATGTCTGTATCCCCCTTCTGGTTGTTTTAACAGCAGTTGGTTGGGCACAGGGCAGACTGGATGCTAGACAAGAACGTGAGCTTGTCTACACCCTGCTGAGGTCTCTGTTTCTCTCTGTTCCTCTCTCTCTGCTCCTCTCTCTCTGTTCCTCTCTCTCCGTTCCTCTCTCTCTCTGTGTTTCTCTCCCTGTTCCTCTCTCCCTGTTCCTCTCTCCCTCTCTGTTCCTCTCTCTCTCTCTGTTCCTCTCTCTCTCTCTCTGTTCCTCTCTCTCTCTCTGTTCCTCTCTCTCTCTCGGTTCCTCTCTCTCTCTCGGTTCCTCTCTCTCTGTTCCTCTCTCTCTGTTCCTCTCTGTCAGTCTGTCTCTGTCTCACTATGTCAATCTGTCTCACTATGTCAGTATGTCTCTGTCAGTCTCTCTCTCTCACACTCAAGCACAAAGCATGTTTAGGGTATTGTGAAATATGACTCTCAGCTGTGTGTGTGTGTGTGTGTGTGTGTGTGTGTGTGTGTGTGTGTGTGTGTGTGTGTGTGTGTGTGTGTGTGTGTGTGTGTGTGTGTGTGTGTGTGTGTGTGTGTGTGTGTGTGTGTGTGTGTGTGTGTGTGTGTGTGTGTGTGTGTGTGTGTGTGTGTGTGTGTGTGTGTGTGTGTGTGTGTGTGTGTGTGTGTGTGTGTGTGTGTGTGTGTGTGTGTGTGTGTGTGTGTGTGTGTGTGTGTGTGTGTGTGTGTGTGTGTTCAAAATCGCTCGTAAACAGAGCTAGAGATGACAAACAGCTAGAGAGATGATAAAACAGCTAGAGAGATGACAAAACAGCTAGAGAGATGACTCCTGCACAGAGGTTTGTCTGGATTCTCCTTGTTTGGGGATCCTTACACTCATTCCATACACAGTGGTTGAAGGGCTCACTGTGGGCTCACTATGCGAAGAGTGTAACTTATAGAAACAACCCCACATCACTCACGTTAACCCTTACAACTTGGGTTGAACTTTGACCTTTTTTCCTTCGCCAAATGCAAAAGTGGGAGAGCATGAAATGTCTAGACATTCTCACACTGAGTACTGTATATTTGCCAGGAGACAACATTAATTTCCTTGACTGTTATTGATGAGAAGCTTAATGATGGTGAGTTATGAGGAATACCAGACACCGGACACTGGGCTAATCTGATAAACTGTAGTTGCTGGGCTGGAGTCAAATTTACACATGTTACTGTGGTACATTATTCATGCAATTTGTCGCCATTCTATTCCAAACTGGCTAGTTTGTCTGGATTCTAGAATTCCTCTGAACATTGGTGACAGAAGTAATAAACAATTTGTCATTCTATTCCAAACTGGCTAATTTGTCTGGATTCTAGAATTCCTCTGAACATTGGTGACAGAAGTAATAAACAATTTGTCATTCTATTCCAAACTGGCTAATTTGTCTGGATTCTAGAATTCCTCTGAACATTGGTGACAGAAGTAATAAACAATTTGTCATTCTATTCCAAACTGGCTAATTTGTCTGGATTCTAGAATTCCTCTGAACATTGGTGACAGAAGTAATAAACAATTTGTCATTCTATTCCAAACTGGCTAATTTGTCTGGATTCTAGAATTCCTCTGAACATTGGTGACAGAAGTAATAAACAATTTGTCGCCATTCTATTCCAAACTGGCTAGTTTGTCTGGATTCTAGAATTCCTCTGAACATTGGTGACAGAAGTAATAAACAATTTGTCGCCATTCTATTCCAAACTGGCTAGTTTGTCTGGATTCTAGAATTCCTCTGAACATTGGTGACAGAAGTAATAAACAAACAATGCCTTTTCTTCCAGACATCAACTGTTCTGCAGGTTGAGATTTGAGTGATTCACACTAAGGGACAAAACAGTCTCTTCAGATAGAAAACAAAACAATTGATGACAAAAAAAGCTAGGTAGCCTTTGCAATTATAAAGATAACACCCACTCACACACAACACTGGCTGATTTATCTCTGCAGATCCTCTGTAAAAACAATTATATATATTCATATTAGTCCCAGGTCCATTCATTTAGGATGGGAGTGTTCTGAGATACATTAGACCAAAGTGGAAGTTTCTCACGTCAGAGGTCCATTCACACCCCTGGTTGTAAATATAGCTCACCTTGAGTTCCCGTGGCGATGGTAAACAATACGTGATGTCACAGTGATGCACCCTGGGCCAGGATGGGGACAATCAACAGGAAGTGTCTCAGCAGCAAGCTGCTTCCCAGAGAAAAACATAAGACAAACATAGCAAAACTACAAACACACCAGAACACTGATTAACAGAGCTAGAGAGATGACAAACAGCTAGAGAGATGACAAACACTACTAAAACAGAGCTAGAGAGATGACAAACACTACTAAACAGAGCTAGAGAGATGACAAACACTACTAAACAGAGCTAGAGAGATGACAAACAGCTAGAGAGATGACAAACACTACTAAACAGAGCTAGAGAGATGACAAACACTACTAAACAGAGCTAGAGAGATGACAAACAGCTAGAGAGATGACAAACACTACTAAACAGAGCTAGAGAGATGACAAACACTACTAAACAGAGCTAGAGAGATGACAAACAGCTAGAGAGATGACAAACACTACTAAACAGAGCTAGAGAGATGACAAACAGCTAGAGAGATGACAAACAGCTAGAGAGATGACAAACACTACTAAACAGAGCTAGAGAGATGACAAACAGCTAGAGAGATGACAAACACTACTAAACAGAGCTAGAGAGATGACAAACACTACTAAACAGAGCTAGAGAGATGACAAACACTACTAAACAGAGCTACTAAACAGAGCTAGAGATGACAAACACTACTAAACAGAGAGAGATGACAAACACAAACAGCTAGAGAGATGACAAACACTAAACAGAGCTAGAGAGATGACAAACACTACTAAACAGAGCTACAGAGAGATGACAAACACTACTAAACAGAGCTAGAGAGATGACAAACACTACTAAACAGAGCTAGAGAGATGACAAACACTACTAGAGATGACAAACACTACTAAACAGAGCTAGAAGATGACAAACAGCTAGAGAGATGACAAACACTACTAAACAGAGCTAGAGAGATGACAAACAGCTAGAGAGATGACAAACAGCTAGAGAGATGACAAACACTACTAAACAGAGCTAGAGAGATGACAAACACTACTAAACAGAGCTAGAGAGATGACAAACACTACTAAACAGAGCTAGAGAGATGACAAACAGCTAGAGAGATGACAAACAGCTAGAGAGATGACAAACAGCTAGAGAGATGACAAACACTACTAAACAGAGCTAGAGAGATGACAAACACTACTAAACAGAGCTAGAGAGATGACAAACACTACTAAACAGAGCTAGAGAGATGACAAACAGCTAGAGAGATGACAAACAGCTAGAGAGATGACAAACACTACTAAACAGAGCTAGAGAGATGACAAACAGCTAGAGAGATGACAAACAGCTAGAGAGATGACAAACAGCTAGAGAGATGACAAACAGCTAGAGAGATGATAAACACTGCTCAACAGAGCTAGAGAGATGACAAACAGCTAGAGAGATGACAAACACTACTCAACAGAGCTAGAGAGATGACAAACAGCTAGAGAGATGACAAACACTACTCAACAGAGCTAGAGAGATGACAAACAGCTAGAGAGATGATAAACACTACTCAACAGAGCTAGAGAGATGACAAACAGCTAGAGAGATGACAAACACTACTCAACAGAGCTAGAAAGATGATAAACACTGCTCAACAGAGCAAGGTGGTCCAGATGTCATGTGACAGATTTAACTAATCACATGTTCTTCTTATCTCTATCAAAGAGATTAAGGTTTACTAAGATGAGTCCTAAACAACTGGTGTTTTACGGACGAGTCATTTGAAGATGACATGTTAAACATGTATCTCATGAGGGTCCAGATTGTCTAGCCCGGCTGATTTGTAGGGGTCCAGATTGTCTAGCCCGGCTGATTTGTAGGGGTCCAGATTGTCTAGCCCGGCTGATTTGTAGGGGTCCAGATTGTCTAGCCCGGCTGATTTGTAGGGGTCCAGATTGTCTAGCCCGGCTGATTTGTAGGGGTCCAGATTTTGCAGCTCTTTCAGAACATCAGCTATCTGGATTTTGGTGAAGGAGAAATGGGGGAGGTTTGGGCAAGTTGCTCTGGGGGGAGCGCAGGGCTGTTGACCGGGGTCGGGGTAGCCAGGTGGAAAGCATGGCCAGCTGTAGAAAAATGTATATTGAAATTCTAATTTATCGTGGATTTATCGGTAGTGACAGTGTTTCTTATCACCCATATGTAGAATGTATGCACACATGACTGTAAGTCGCTTTGGATAAAAGCGTCTGCTAAATGGCATATATTATTATTATTATCCTCAGTTCAGCGGGCAGCTGGGAGGAGCTGTTCTTATTCTCCTTGGACAGTGTCCCAGAACCTTTTGGAGTTTTTGGAGTTTGTGCTACAAGATGCAAATTCCTGTTTGAAAAAGCTAGCATTAGCTTTCCTAACTGCTTGTGTATATTGGTTCCTAACATCCCTGAAAAGTTGCATATCGTAGGTGCTATTCGATGCTAATGTTTTTGTGCTGGTCAAGGGCAGACAGCTCTGGAGTGAACCAAGGACTATATCTGTTACTGGTTCTACGTGTTTAGAATGGGGCATGCTTATTTAAGATGATGAGTAATGCACTTTTAAAGAACAACCAGGCAACCTCTACTGATGGGATGAGGTCAATGTCCTCATAGCATAACCCGGGACCTGCTGAAGTGTTTTAGGGAGTGTTTGACAGTGATGAGGGGTGGTCGTTTGACTGCAGACCCATTACGGATGCAGGCAGTGATCACTGAGATCCTGGTTGAAGACAGCAGATGTGTATTTGGAGGGCAGGTTGGTTAGGATGATATCTATGAGGGTGCCCATGTTTATGGATTTGGGTTGTACCTGGTAGGTTCATTGATAATTTGTGTGAGATTGAGAGCATCTATCTTAGATTGTGGGATGGCTGGGGTGTTAAGCATGTCCCAGTTTAGGCCACTTAACTGCACAAGCTCTGAAGATAGATGGGGGGCAATCATTTCACATATGGTGTCCATGGCACAGCTGGGGGCATAAGGTGGTCTATAGCAAGCGGCAAGCTCAAATTGTTTGGGCACAGACCTGGATAGTAAGACAGAACTCTGCAGTAGATTGCATCTCTGCCCCCTTTGGCAGTTCTATCTTGTCGGAAAATGTTATAGTTGGGTATGGAAATTTCAGGGTTTTTGGTGCTCTTCCTAAGCCAGGATTCAGACACGGCTAGGACATCCGGGTTGGCAGAGTGTGCTAAAGCAGTGAATAAAACAAACTTAGGGAAGAAGCTTCTAATGTTAGCATGCATGAAACCAAGGCTTTTACGGTTACAGAAGTAAAAAATGAGAGCACCTGGGGAATGGGAGTGGGGTAGGTGCTGCAGGGGTTAACCTCTACATCACCAGAGGAACAGAGGAACAGAGGAGGAGTAGGATAAGGGTACGGCTAAAGGCTATAACAACTGGTCATCTAGTTCGTTCGGAACAGAGAGTAAAAGGAGCAGATTTCTGGGCACAGTAGAAGAGATTCAAGGCATAATGTGCAGACAAAGGTATGGTAGCATGTGAATACAGTTGAGGTAAACCTATGCATTGAGTGATGATGATAGTTGGTTCTTGCGTCGGGAGAGAGACATTAGCCAGGAGTTGCCACTCAGATAGCAGCTAGCTAGCTGCGATGATCCAGGTGAAAAGGTTCAGAGCTTTTTTTATTATTTTTACTCTCTCTGTTCCCCTCTCTGTCCCGCTCTCTGTCCGTCTCTCTGTCCCTCTCTCTGTCCGTCTCTCTGTCAGTCTCTCTGTCCGTCTCTCTGTCCCTCTCTCTGTCCCTCTCTCTGTCCGTCTCTCTGTCCGTCTCTCTGTCCCTCTCTCTGTCCGTCTCTCTGTCCGTCTCTCTGTCCCTCTCTCTGTCCCTCTCTCTGTCCCTCTCTCTCTGTCCCTCTCTCTCTGTCCCTCTCTCTGTCCCTCTCTCTCTGTCCCTCTCTCTGTCCCTCTCTCTGTCCCTCTCTCTCTGTCCCTCTCTCTGTCCCTCTCTGTCTCTCTCTGTCCCTCTCTCTGTCCCTCTCTCTGTCTGTCCTCTCTCTGTCCTCTCTCTGTCCCTCTCTCTGTGTCTCTGTCCCCTCTCTCTGTCCCTCTCTCTCTGTCCCTCTCTCTGTCCCTCTCTCTGTCCTCTCTCTCTGTCCCTCTCTCTGTCTCTCTCTCTGTCTCTCTCTCTCTGTCCCGCTCTCTGTTCCTCTCTCTGTCCCGCTCTCTGTCCCTCTCTCTCTGTCTCTGTCCCTCTCTCTCTGTCCCTCTCTCTGTCCCTCTCTCTGTCACTCTCTCTCTGTCTCTCTCTCTCTGTCCCGCTCTCTGTTCCCCTCTCTGTCCCGCTCTCTGTCCGTCTCTCTGTCCCTCTCTCTGTCCGTTCCTCTCTCTGTGTCTCCTCTGTCCGTCTCTCTGTCCCTCTCTCTGTCCCTCTCTCTGTCCGTCTCTCTGTCCGTCTCTCTGTCTGTCCATCTCTCTGTCCGTCTCTCTGTCCTCTCTCTGTCCCTCTCTCTGTCTCTGTCTCTCTGTCCCTCTCTCTCTGTCCCTCTCTCTGTCCCTCTCTCTCTGTCCCTCTCTCTGTCCCTCTCTCTGTCCTCTCTCTCTGTCTCTCTGTCTCTGTCCCTCTCCCTCTCTGTCCCCTCTCTCTGTCCCTCTCTCTCCTCTGTCTCTCTGTCCCTCTCTCTGTCCCTCTCTCTCTGTCCCTCTCTCTCTGTCCCTCTCTCTCTGTCCCTATCTCTGACCTCTGTCCCTCTCTCTGTCCTCTGTCCCTCTCTCTGTCCCTCTCTCTGTCCCTCTCAAATGTCCCTCTCTCTGTCCCTCTCTCTTCTCTCTGTCTCTGTTCCTCTCTCTGTCCCGCTCTCTGTCCCCTCTCTCTGTCCCTCTCTCTCTGTCCCTCTCTCTCTGTCCCTCTCTCTGTCCCTCTCTCTGTCACTCTCTCTCTGTCTCTCTCTCTCTGTCCCGCTCTCTGTTCCTCTCT
>NC_060184.1:8099213-8181713 GCF_021184085.1 Oncorhynchus gorbuscha
GTGCCTCGTTTCCCCTGATTGTATTTAAACCCTTTGTTTTCCTCTGTTCTTTGCTCTGTGTTTGTATGTTAGCACCCAGCCCTAGTACTCTGTGAACTTTTGTTGATCCCGGTGGACTCTCTTGTGGAATTCTGTTTTTTGTTCTTGTTTGTTTGTTTTTGAGTATCTTTTGAGGTTTTTTTTGCTTTACCTTCCACCTTGTGGATTTACCTTTTTGTCTTGGAGGATTACCTTTGTTCTTGTGGAATTCCTTTTGAGGTTGTGGAGTTACATGTTTTCCTGAAGAACTTCACTTTTTACTTCATTAAATACACCGTCTCAAGTACTGCTGTGTCTGCCTCATCTTCTGGGTTCTGCCGACTATTCGTGGCTCAGTTGGTTAAGTGACTGTTTCTCACTCCGGAGACCCGGGTTCATAACTGGGTCCTGACACAAACCCACACAGTATGACTCCAAACATCCAGAAAAGGCTACTCTCCTTGACGCTATCCTCACAAATAATCCTGATAGGTATCAGTCTGGTGACATTTGTAACGACCTTAGTGATCACTGTTTTACAGCCTGTGTTCGTAATGGCTGCTCAGTGAAATTACCTGTCCTGATTTGTCATAGATGCTTGCTAAAAAACTTTAATGAGCAAGCCTTCCTTCATGACCTGGCCTCTGAAAAATGATATAGAATCAGCTTGATCCCCTCTGTCGAAGACAATTGGACCTTCTTTTTTGATATGTTCAGTGGTATTGTTAATAAACACACCCCATAAAAAAATTAAAAAAAAAAATATAAAAAAATTGCATAAAGGCAATGTGCAATATACGACTGATTGTTGTCCTATGGACAGAGTCTCCCACCTCAGCTGTAGATCTCTGCAGTTCATCCAGAGTGATCATGGGCCTCTTGGCTGCATCTCTGATCAGTCTTCTCCTTGTATGAGCTGAAAATTTAGAGGGACGGCCAGGTCTTGGTAGATTTGCAGTGGTCTGATACTCCTTCCATTTCAATATTATCGCTTGCACAGTGCTCCTTGGGATGTTTAAAGCTTGGGAAATGTTTTTGTATCCAAAACCGGCTTTAAATTTCTTCACAACAGTATCTCGGACCTGCCTGGTGTGTTCCTTGTTCTTCATGATGCTCTCTGCGCTTTTAACGGACCTCTGAGACTATCACAGTGCAGGTGCATTTATACGGAGACTTGATTACACACAGGTGGATTGTATTTATCATCATTAGTCATTTAGGTCAACATTGGATCATTCAGAGATCCTCACTGAACTTCTGGAGAGAGTTTGCTGCACTGAAAGTAAAGGGGCTGAATAATTTTGCACGCCCAAATTTTCAGTTTTTGATTTGTTAAAAAAGTTTGAAATATCCAATAAATGTCGTTCCACTTCATGATTGTGTCCCACTTGTTGTTGATTCTTCACAAAAGAATACAGTTTTATATCTTTATGTTTGAAGCCTGAAATGTGGCAAAAGGTCGCAAAGTTCAAGGGGGCCGAATACTTTCGCAAGCCACTGTACAAAACACGTTCTGCCAGTCACATTCTGTGAAAGGTCCCCAAAGCACACATCCCTGGGTCTCTACTCTTTTCAGTTCGCTGCAGCTAGCGACTAAAACGATCTGCGACAAACACTCAAACTGAACAGTTTTATCTCCATCTCTACATTCAAGGACTCAGTCATGGACACTCTTTCTGACAGTTGTGGCTGCTTCGCGTTATTTGTTGTTGTCTCTACCTTCTGGCCCTGTGTCTGTGCTGCTACCATGTTGTTCTGCTACCATGTTGTTCTGCTACCATGTTGTTCTGCTACCATGTTGTTCTGCTACCATGTTGTTCTGCTACCATGTTGTGTGGCTCCTCTGTTGTTGTCATGTTGTGTTGCTGCCATGCTGTGTTGTCGTCTTAGGTCTCTCTTAATGTAGTGTTGTGTTGTCTCTCTTGTCGTGATGTGTGTTGTGTCCTATTTTTTTTTCCATCCCAGCCCCTGTCCCTGCAGGAGGCCTTTTGGTAGGCCCTCATTGTAAATAAGGCTAGTTTTTAACCGACTTGCCTTGTTAAATAATGGTTAAATAAAAATTACAAAAAGACACAACCAGGAGGAGAATTAAAGAGTTTCCTTCCGAGCATATATCTAGTTTTATATCTAAAATAAAAATATAAATATAAATATAAAAATAACACAGCTAATGAAGCCCTTGAACCTGCATAAAGACAGACTGTCATTAGCAGCAGAAAAGGACACAAACACACGGAACACCCTTTCCATTTCCCTAACTACCACCGCATAGGAAGAGAGGCAAGGTCTTCTCAGCATTGTTTTCCTCCTGGGTGTACGTAGTGTGTAACCAGGAATACGGACAGGACTGGAAGAACAACAGGACTGGAAAAAAAAAAAAACGCTTGAACATCTCTGCTGTTTTATCTACTAATATCCTCTCTATTTCCCAAAGGGGGAGAAGAAGAAAAAACACAATCTCAACAAACTGTCAGATGAGGAAAATATTCAGCTGCTCTGGAATGACAATGGAAGGTAGACTTCAATATATAATACTATTTGTGTTATAAATAACATTGAGATGAACGTCCATGGCACTAATCAGCTGCTGTATGTTTCCCTCCTGTTGTTTATCAGACCCTGTGGATTTAAAGGACATGTCCTAATTATCTCTCTTTCCTGTCAGAGTACCTGCACTACTAGCTCACTTCCCTTCACTGATTTTTAAACCAATTGATTGGTTTGTGAAAATCTCACTAAATCATTAAAAGACTCCACCAAAAACAATGCTTTCAAGTCTGTTGGATGGAAGTCGTGAACGAGTGAACGCTTCAGGACAAAGGAGATATAATTGGGACGCTCGCAGAGGCTTGATTTCCTCTACACCAGCTGGCACGGTGCCCCGATCTAGCAGGTAATGCTAAACAACCAGAGTCAGCTGGTACGGAGCCCCGATCTAGCAGGTAACTCTAACAGACCAGAGTCAGCTGGCACGGTGCCCCAAACTAGCAGGTAACTCTAATAGACCAGAGTCAGCTGGCACGGTGCCCTGATCTAGCAGGTAACTCTAATAGACCAGACCAGAGTCAGCTGATCTAGCAGGTAACTAATAGAGTGTCAGCCCGATCTAGCAGGTAACTCTAATAGACCAGAGTCAGCTGGAACTGTGCCCTGATCTAGCAGGTAACTCTAATAAACCAGAGTCAGCTGGCAAGGTGCCCCGATCTAGCAGGTAACTCTAATAGACCAGAGTCAGCTGGCACTGTGTCCTGATCTAGCAGGTAACTCTAATCAACCAGAGTCAGCTGGCACTGTGTCCTGATCTAGCAGGTAACTCTAATAAACCAGAGTCAGCTGGCACTGTGTCCTGATCTAGCAGGTAACTCTAATAAACCAGAGTCAGCTGGAACGGTGCCCCGATCTAGCAGGTAATGCTAATAGAGCAGAGTCAGCTGGCACTGTGTCCTGATCTAGCAGGTAATGCTGAACAACCGGAGTCAGCTGGCACGGTGCCCCGATCTAGCAGGTAATGCTAATAGACCAGAGTCAGCTGGCACTGTGCCCTGATCTAGCAGGTAACTGCTAATAGACCAGAGTCAGCTGGCACGGTGCCCCGATCTAGCAGGTAACTCTAATAGACCAGAGTCAGCTGGCACGGTGCCCCGATCTAGCAGGTAACTCTAACAGACCAGAGTCAGCTGGCACGGTGCTAAACCCGAGTCTGAGCAGGTAGGTAATGCTAAAGACCAGAGTCAGCTGGCACGGTGCCCCGATCGAGCAGGTAACGCTAACAGACCAGAGTCAGCTGGCACGGTGCCCTGATCTAGCAGGTAATGCTGAATAACCAGAGTCAGCTGGCACGGTGCCCCGATCTAGCAGGTAATGCTGAACAACCGGAGTCAGCTGGTACGGTGCCCCGATCTAGCAGGTAATGCTGAACAACCGGAGTCAGCTGGCTACGGTGCCCCGATCTAGCAGGTAATGCTGAACAACCGGAGTCAGCTGGTCCGGTGCCCGATCAAGCAGGTAACTCTAATAGACCAGAGTCAGCTGGAACGGTGCCCCGATCTAGCAGGTAATGCTGAACAACCGGAGTCAGCTGGCACGGTGCCCCGATCTAGCAGGTAACGCTGAACAGACCGGAGTCAGCTGGCACGGTGCCCCGATCTAGCAGGTAACGCTAATAGACCAGAGTCAGCTGGAACAGTGCCCTGATCTAGCAGGTAACGCTAAACAACTGGAGTCAGCTGGCACTGTGCCCCGATCTAGCAGGTAACGCTAATAGACCAGAGTCAGCTGGCAAGGGCAAGGTTAAGGTTAGGGTCTGCTGATGGTAGGGGTTAGAGGGTTAGGTTAAGGTTAGGGTTAAGGTTAGGACAGGGTCAGCTGGCAGGGGTTACCTGCTGATGGTAGGGGTTAGAAGGTTAGGGTTAAGGTTAGGGTCTGCTGATGGTAGGGGTTAGAGGGTTAGGGTTAAGGTTAGGGTTAAGGTTAGGACAGGGTTAGGGCCTGCTGATGGTAGGGGTTAGAAGGTTAGGGGGTTAAGGTTAGGACAGGGTTAAGGTCTGCTGATGGTAGGGGTTAGAAGGTTAGGGTTAAGGTTAAGGTTAGGACGGGGTTATGGTCTGCTGATGGTAGGGGTTAGAAGGTTATGGTTAAGGTTAGGACAGGGTTAGGGTCTGCTGATGGTAGGGGTTAGAAGGTCAGGGTTAAGGTTAGGACAGGGTTAGGGTCTGCTGATGGTAGGGGTTAGAAGGTCAGGGTTAAGGTTAGGGTCTGCTGATGGTAGGGGTTAGAGGGTCAGGGTTAAGGTTAGGACGGGGTTAGGGTCTGCTGATGGTAGGGGTTAGAAGGTTAGGGATAAGGTCAGGGTTAAGGTTAGGGTCTGCTGATGGTCGGGGTTCGAAGGTCAGGGTTAAGGTTAGGGTCTGCTGATGGTAGGGGTTAGAGAAATAGGATTTTCAATGGAAATTAATTTTAGGTCCCCACCACGAGGATAGAAGAACATAATAACCACCTGGCCCCTACCATAATAACCACATGGCCCCTACCATAATAACCACATGGCCCCTACCATAATAACCACATGGCCCATAACATAATAACCACATGGCCCCTACCATAATAACCACATGGCCCCTACCATAATAACCACATGGCCCATAACATAATAACCACATGGCCCATAACATAATAACCACATGGCCCATAACATAATTTTCACCTGGCCCTTTTAGAATCTGCATTTGGCCCATGTACAATTTTTATTTGTCCCATGTAGAAACCACTACCTTGCTCATATAGAATCTCCACCTGGCCCATTTAGAATCTCCACCTGGCCCATTTAGAATAGTCACCTGGCCCATTTAGTATCTCCACCTAGCTCATTTAAAATGTCATTTTGAAGGCATTCCAAGAAAGGTTGTTCAGGATGACAATGATGCAGTGAAAGGTGTTTTTAGAGAGAGAGAGAGAGAGAGAGAGAGAGAGAGAGAGAGAGAGAGAGAGAGAGAGAGAGAGAGAGAGAGAGAGAGAGAGAGAGAGAGAGAGAGAGAGAGAGAGAGAGAGAGAGAGAGACAGAGACAGAGACAGAGAGAGAGAGAGAGAGAGAGAGAGAGAGAGAGAGAGAGAGAGAGAGAGAGAGAGAGAGAGAGAGAGAGAGAGAGAGAGAGAGAGAGAGAGAGAGAGAGAGAGAGAGAGAGAGTATTCATTAATTAACTTATGCAACTGTTGGACACCGTCCAGATCAAGATACCATGATATATTAACTTCATGACCTGTTGCTGCATTCTTATGTGGATTGTATCCAATCGCATCTAGGCGTTGTATGCACACCCCAAGAATAAACTTGGCAGCTTGCTATATGTTTTGCAAATTGACAGTACCCCAGGCTGGAAGATAAAAAATGTAAAAAAAGAGGATTGCCAAGAGACTGCAAAATATGACCAAATATGTTTGCCTACAGCTTTATCTCCTGATCATTAATCAATAGATAGTAGGAGGTATGACGTTGCAACACGATGCTGAGAATCAGGTCTTCAAACTCCAAGCAAACATGGTCCCCCTGAAGTGGACTGGGACTGAAAGATGGCTGCCCTTCACAATGAACACACAGTGCAATGCTCAAGTGAACCTATAGTTCTCTCTCCTCAAGGAGAGAGAGGGGGCGTCAGAGAGATCTGCAGGGTTACAGAGACTTGCAGAGAGAGAGAGAGAGAGAGAGAGAGAGAGAGAGAGAGAGAGAGAGAGAGAGAGAGAACAAGAGAGACACATAGAGAGAGAGAGAGAGAGAGAGAGAGAACAAGAGAGACACATAGAGAGAGAAAGAGACAGAGAGAGAGACAGAGAAAGAGACAGAGAGAAAGAGAGAGACAGAGAGAGAGAGAGAGAGAAAGAGACAGAGAGAAAGAGAGACAGAGAGAGAGAGAGAGAGAGAGAGAGAGAGACAGAGAGAGAGAGAGAGACAGAGAGAGAGAGAGAGACAGAGAGAGAAAGAGAAAGAGAGAGAGAGAGAGAGAGAGAGAGAGAGAGAGAGAGAGAGAGAGAGAGAGAGAGAGAGAGAGAGAGAGAGAGAGAGAGAGAGAGAGAGAGAGAGAATTCACATGACTCATCTTGTTGGCTCCTAACGTAGGTCCATAATAAATCTATTTTAAAGTCCTCTGTGCAGGAGTCTTAATGCTGCAGTGCAGTGAGGTTATGACACCACAGATAGCAGTAAATATATATGTGTTTTCTCTCGTCCCATACACCAGATAGGTGCAGTGAAATGTGTTGTTTTACAGGGTCAGTCGTGGGACTACGGCCACCCCTGGAGAAAACGAAGGGGAAAGGGAAGTTGTACAACTGAATGTTTTCAACTGAAATGTGCCTTCTGCATTTAACCCTTCTCTGAATCAGAGAGGTGCAGGGGGGGGGGGGGTGCCATAATTGTCATCCACTTGTTCGGCGCCCGAGGGAACAGTGGGTTCAAAACTTCATCGGTATTGGTGTCCCTCCCGCGGGACGGTTGCGCTAATGTAGGCTAATGCGATTAGCATGAGGTTGTAAGTAACAAGAACATTTCCCAGGACATTTCCCCAGACATATCTGATATGAGAAGAAAGTGTTATGCAGGTGAATGAGGACCCAAAAGCGACTTGGCGAAAACAGAGTCTTTAATCCAGTAAAGTAAATCTACAATCATAAAGCATAATTCCACTCGTAATGACGAGAACAGACTGGAGACTCGATCATGAACTGCAGGTTGCCTCGGGAAGGCACTTGAACGTAGCAGACTCAGACACCTGCTCACCACGCAGCATCTGAGGGAAACACGACACGACAGGGCGATACACAGACACAGCACGGTGAACAATAGACAAGGATCCGACAGGGCAGAAACGGAAAACAAGGGGAGAAATAGGGACTCTAATCAGGGAAAAAGATAGGGAACAGGTGTGGGAAGACTAAATGATTGATTAGGGGAATAGGAACAGCTGGGAGCAGGAACGGAACGATAGAGAGAAGAGAGAGAGGAAGGGAGAGAGAAAAAGGGGAACGAACCTAAAAAAGACCAGCAGGGGGAAAACGAACAGAGGAAAAAGCAAAATGACAAGACAATATAAGACAAAACATGACAGTACCCCCCACTCACCGAGCGCCTCCTGGCGCACTCGAGGAGGAATCCTGGCGGCAACGGAGGAAATCATCAATAAGTGAACGGTCCAGCACGTCCCGAGACGGAACCCAACTCCTCTCCTCAGGACCGTAACCCTCCCAATCCACTAAGTATTGGTGACCCCGTCCCCGAGAACGCATGTCCATGATCCTACGTACCTTGTAAATAGGTGCGCTCTCGACAAGGACGGGAGGGGGAGGGAAGACGAACGGGGGTGCGAAGAAAGGGCTTGACACAGGAGACATGGAAGACAGGATGGACGCGACGAAGATGTCGCGGAAGAAGCAGTCGCACAGCGACAGGATTGACGACCTGGGAGACACGGAACGGACCAATGAACCGCGGAGTCAACTTACGAGAAGCTGTCGTAAGAGGAAGGTTGCGAGTGGAAAGCCACACTCTCTGGCCGCAACAATACCTTGGACTCTTAATCCTACGTTTATTGGCGGCTCTCACAGTCTGTGCCCTGTAACGGCAAAGTGCAGACCTCACCCTCCTCCGGGTGCGGTCACAACGTTGGACAAACGCTTGAGCGGAGGGAACGCTGGACTCGGCAAGCTGGGATGAGAACAGAGGAGGCTGGTAACCCAGACTACTCTGAAATGGAGATAACCCGGTAGCAGACGAAGGAAGCGAGTTGTGAGCGTATTCTGCCCAGGGGAGCTGTTCTGCCCAAGACGCAGGGTTTCTGAAAGAAAGGCTGCGTAGTATGCAACCAATCGTCTGATTGGCCCTCTCTGCTTGACCGTTAGACTGGGGATGAAACCCGGAAGAGAGACTGACGGACGCACCAATCAAACGACAGAACTCCCTCCAAAACTGTGACGTGAATTGCGGGCCTCTGTCTGAAACGGCGTCTAACGGGAGGCCATGAATTCTGAACACATTCTCGATGATGATTTGTGCCGTCTCCTTAGCGGAAGGAAGTTTAGCGAGGGGAATGAAATGTGCCGCCTTAGAGAACCTATCGACAACCGTAAGAATCACAGTCTTCCCCGCAGACAAAGGCAGACCGGTAATGAAGTCTAGGGCGATGTGAGACCATGGTCGAGAAGGAATGGGGAGCGGTCTGAGACGACCGGCAGGAGGAGAGTTACCTGACTTAGTCTGCGCGGAGTCCGAACAAGCAGCCACGAAACGGCGCGTGTCACGCTCCTGAGTCGGCCACCAAAAGCGCTGGCGAATAGACGCAAGAGTGCCTCGAACACCGGGATGACCAGCTAACTTGGCAGAGTGAGCCCACTGAAGAACAGCCAGATGAGTGGAAACAGGAACGAAAAGGAGGTTACTAGGACAAGCGCGCGGCGACGCAGTGTGCGTGAGTGCTTGCTTAACCTGTCTTTCAATTCCCCAGACTGTCAACCCGACAACACGCCCATAAGGAAGAATCCCCTCGGGATCAGTAGAAGCCACAGAAGAACTAAACAGACGGGATAAGGCATCAGGCTTGGTGTTTTTGCTACCCGGACGGTAAGAAATCACAAACTCGAAACGAGCGAAAAACAACGCCCAACGAGCTTGACGGGCATTAAGTCGTTTGGCAGAACGGATGTACTCAAGGTTCTTATGGTCTGTCCAAACGACAAAGGAACGGTCGCCCCTCCAACCACTGTCGCCATTCGCCTAGGGCTAAGCGGATGGCGAGCAGTTCGCGGTTACCCACATCATAGTTGCGGTCAGATGGCGACAGGCGATGAGAAAAATAAGCGCAAGGATGAACCTTATCGTCAGACTGGAAGCGCTGGGATAGAATGGCTCCCACGCCTACCTCTGAAGCGTCAACCTCGACAATGAATTGTCTAGTGACGTCAGGAGTAACGAGGATAGGAGCGGACGTAAAACGTTCTTTAAGAAGATCAAAAGCTCCCTGGGCGGAACCGGACCACTTAAAACACGTCTTGACAGAAGTAAGAGCTGTGAGAGGGGCAGCAACTTGACCGAAATTACGAATGAAACGCCGATAGAAATTAGCGAAACCTAGAAAGCGCTGCAACTCGACACGTGACCTTGGAACGGGCCAATCACTGACAGCTTGGACCTTAGCGGAATCCATCTGAATGCCTTCAGCGGAAATAACGGAACCGAGAAAAGTAACGGAGGAGACATGAAAAGAGCACTTCTCAGCCTTCAAGTAGAGACAATTCTCTAAAAGGCGCTGTAGAACACGTCGAACGTGCTGAACATGAATCTCGAGTGACGGTGAAAAAATCAGGATATCGTCAAGATAGACAAAAACAAAGATGTTCAGCATGTCTCTCAGAACATCATTAACTAATGCCTGAAAAACAGCTGGCGCATTGGCGAGACCAAACGGCAGAACCCGGTACTCAAAATGCCCTAACGGAGTGTTAAACGCCGTTTTCCACTCGTCCCCCTTTCTGATGCGCACGAGATGGTAAGCGTTACGAAGGTCCAACTTAGTAAAGCACCTGGCTCCCTGCAGAATCTCGAAGGCTGATGACATAAGGGGAAGCGGATAACGATTCTTAACCGTTATGTCATTCAGCCCTCGATAATCCACGCAGGGGCGCAGAGTACCGTCCTTTTTCTTAACAAAAAGAACCCCGCCCCGGCCGGAGAGGAAGAAGGCACTATGGTACCGGCGTCAAGAGACACAGATAAATAATCCTCGAGAGCCTTACGTTCGGGAGCCGACAGAGAGTATAGTCTACCCCGAGGAGGAGTGGTCCCCGGAAGGAGATCAATACTACAATCATACGACCGGTGAGGAGGAAGGGAGTTGGCTCGGGACCGACTGAAGACCGTGCGCAGATCATGATATTCCTCCGGCACTCCTGTCAAATCGCCAGGTTCCTCCTGAGAAGTGGGGACAGAAGAAATGGGAGGAATGGCAGACATTAAACACTTCACATGACAAGAAACGTTCCAGGATAGGATAGAATTACTAGACCAATTAATAGAAGGATTATGACATACTAGCCAGGGATGACCCAAAACAACAGGTGTAAAAGGTGAACGAAAAATCAAAAAAGAAATAGTCTCACTGTGGTTACCAGATACTGTGAGGGTTAAAGGTAGTGTCTCAAATCTGATACTGGTAAGATGACTACCATCTAAGGCGAACATGGGCGTAGGCTTGTCTAACTGTCTGAAAGGAATGTCATGTTTCCGAGCCCATGCTTCGTCCATGAAACAACCCTCAGCCCCAGAGTCAATCAAGGCACTGCATGTAGCACCCGAACCGGTCCAGCGTAGATGGACCGACATAGTAGTACAGGATCTAGATGAAGAGACCTGAGTAGTAGCGCTCACCAGTAGCCCTCCGCTTACTGATGAGCTCTGGCCTTTACTGGACATGAATTGACAAAATGTCCATCAAATCCGCAATAGAGGCACAGGCGGTTGGTGATCCTCCGTTCCCTCTCCTTAGTCGAGATGCGAATACCTCCCAGCTGCATGGGCTCAGTCTCTGAGCCAGAGGAGGGAGATGGTTGCGATGCGGAGCAGGGAAACACCGTTGACGCGAGCTCTCTTCCACGAGCTTGGTGACGAAGATCTACCCGTCGTTCTATGCGGATGGCGAGAGCAATCAAAGAGTCCACACTGGAAGGAACCTCCCGAGAGAGAATCTCATCTTTGACCACTGCGTGAGTCCCTCCAGAAAACGAGCGAGCAGCGCCGGCTCGTTCCAGTCACTAGAGGCAGCAAGAGTGCGAAACTCTATAGAGTAATCCGTTATGGATCGATCACCTTGGCATAGGGAAGCCAGGGCCCTAGAAGCCTCCCTACCAAAAACTGAACGGTCAAAAACCCGAATCATCTCCTCTTTAAAGTTCTGGTAATTGTTTGAACAATCAGCCCTTGCCTCCCAGATAGCTGTGCCCCACTCTCGAGCCCGGCCAGTAAGGAGTGAAATGACGTAAGCAACCCGAGCTCTCTCTCTAGAGTATGTGTTGGGTTGGAGAGAGAACACAATATCACACTGGGTGAGAAAGGAGCGGCACTCCGTGGGCTGCCCGGAGTAGCAAGGTGGGTTATTAACCCTAGGTTCCGGAGGCTCGGCAGGCCAGGAAGTAACAGGTGGCACGAGACGAAGACTCTGGAACTGTCCAGAGAGGTCGGAAACCTGAGCGGCCAGGTTCTCCACGGCATGGCGAGCAGCAGACAATTCCTGCTCGTGTCTGCCGAGCATGGCTCCTTGGATCTCGACGGCAGTGTTACGAGCGTCTGTAGTCGCTGGGTCCATTCTTTGGTCGGATCCTTCTGTTATGCAGGTGAATGAGGACCCAAAAGCGACTTGGCGAAAACAGAGTCTTTAATCCAGTAAAGTAAATCTACAATCATAAAGCATAATTCCACTCGTAATGACGAGAACAGACTGGAGACTCGATCATGAACTGCAGGTTGCCTCGGGAAGGCACTTGAACGTAGCAGACTCAGACACCTGCTCACCACGCAGCATCTGAGGGAAACACGACACGACAGGGCGATACACAGACACAGCACGGTGAACAATAGACAAGGATCCGACAGGGCAGAAACGGAAAACAAGGGGAGAAATAGGGACTCTAATCAGGGAAAAGATAGGGAACAGGTGTGGGAAGACTAAATGATTGATTAGGGGAATAGGAACAGCTGGGAGCAGGAACGGAACGATAGAGAGAAGAGAGAGAGGAAGGGAGAGAGAAAAAGGGGAACGAACCTAAAAAGACCAGCAGGGGGAAAACGAACAGAGGGAAAAGCAAAATGACAAGACAATATAAGACAAAACATGACAGAAAGTTTAAATTCTTGTTAATCTAACTGTACTGCCCAATTTACAGAAGATATTACAGTGAAATAATACCATGCTATTGTTTGAGCAGAGTGGACAATTATGAACTTTAAAATCTATTAATAAACCAATTAGGCACATTTGGGCAGTCTTGATACAACATTATGAACAGATATGCAATGGTTCATTGGATCAGTCTAAAACCTTGCACATACACTGCTGCCATCTAGTGGCCAAAATCTAAATTGCGCCTGGGTTGGAATAATACATTATGGACTTTCTCTTGCATTTCAAAAATGATGGTACAATTTTTTAAATTTATTATCTTTTCATAGATCTAATGTGTTATATTCTCATGCAGTAATTTCACATCTCCACAAATTTCAAAGTGTTTTCTTTCAAATGGTGTCAAGAATATGCATATCCTGCCTCAGGTCCTGAGCTACAGACTGTTAGATTTGGGTGGGTCATTATAGATGAAAATGGGAAAAAAGGGGTCCGATCCTTTAAGAGGATTGACTGGCTCCGGGCAGAACAACATATATTTACCGTATCAGCTCGGGGATTTGATCCAGCAACCTTTCAGTTACTGGCACAATGCTCATTCCACCCTTGGCACCTTATTTCCTATGTAGTGCACTACTTTACTTTACTCTACTTTAGACCAGCGCACTATGGGATCAGGGATCAGGAAACAGGGATCAGGGATCAGGGATCAGGGAACAGGGATCAGGGATCAGGAAACAGGGATCAGGGATCAGGGATCAGGGATCAAGGATCAGGGAACAGGGATCAGGGATTAGAGAACAAGGGATTCAGGGAACAGGGAACAGGGATCAGGAAACAGGGATCAGGGAACAGGGATCAGGGAACAGGGATCAGGGAACAGGGATCAGGGATCAAGGATCAGGGAACAGGGATCAGGGATTAGAGAGCAAGGGATTCAGGGAACAGGGATCAGGAAACAGGGATCAGGGATCAGGGATCAGGGATCAAGGATCAGGGAACAGGGATCAGGGATTAGAGAACAAGGGATTCAGGGAACAGGGAACAGGGATCAGGAAACAGGGATCAGGGAACAGGGATCAGGGAACAGGGATCAGGGAACAGGGATCAGGGATCAAGGATCAGGGAACAGGGATCAGGGATTAGAGAGCAAGGGATTCAGGGAACAGGGAACAGGGATCAGGAAACAGGGATCAGGGAACAGGGATCAGGGAACAGGGATCAGGGAACAGGGATCAGGGATCAGGGAAGGGGGAACAGGGAACAGGGGAACAGGGAACAGGGATCAGGGATCAGGAAACAGGAAACAGGGA
This sequence comes from Oncorhynchus gorbuscha, assembly GCF_021184085.1. NCBI lineage: Eukaryota > Metazoa > Chordata > Actinopteri > Salmoniformes > Salmonidae > Oncorhynchus > Oncorhynchus gorbuscha. The sequence continues at coordinate 8,112,922 of NC_060184.1, forward strand.
ACAGGGATCAGGGATCAGGGAACAGGGAACAGGGAACAGGGATCAGGAAACAGGGAACAGGGAACAGGGAACAGGGATCAGGGAACAGGGAACAGGGATCAGGGAACAGGGAACAGGGATCAGGGATCAGGGATCAGGGATCAGGAAACAGGGATCAGGGATCAGGGATCAGGGATCAGGGATCAAGGATCAGGGATCAGGGAACAGGGATCAGGGAACAGGAATTAGAGAACAAGGGATTCAGAGAACAGGGATCGGGGATTAGAGAACAAGAGATTCAGGGAACAGAGATCAGGGATTAGAGAACAAGGGATTCAGGGAACAGGGAACAGGGAACAGGAATTAGAGAACAAGGGATTCAGGGAACAGGGAACGGGGATCAGGGAACAGGGATCAGGGAAAAGGAATTAGAGAACAAGGGATTCAGGGAACAGGGAACAGGGAACAGGGAACAGGGATCAGGGATCAGGGAACGGGGAAAAGGGATCAGGGAACAGGGATCAGGGAACAGGGATCAGGGAACAGGGAACAGGGAACAGGGAACAGGGATCAGGGATCAGGGAACAGGGAAGGCTCAACTTCCGGCGCCGACTGAGATGGCCGCCTCGCTTCGCGTTCCTAGGAAACTATGCAGTTTTTTGTTTTTTTACGTGTTATTTCTTACATTAGTACCCCAGGTCATCTTAGGTTTCATTACATACAGTCGAGAAGAACTACTGAATATAAGATCAGCGTCAACTCACCATCAGTACGACCAAGAATATGTTTTCCGCGACGCGGATCCTGTGTTCTGCCTTACAAACAGGACAACGGAATGGATCGCATGCAGCGACCCAAGGAAACGACTCCGAAAAAGAGGGAAACGCGGCGGTGTTCTGGTCAGACTCCGGAAAAGGGCACATCGCGCACCACTTCCCAGTATTCTTCTTGCCAATGTCCAGTCTCTCGACAACAAGGTTGATGAAATCCGAGCAAGGGTGGCATTCCAGAGGGACATCAGAGACTGCAACGTTCTCTGCTTTACGGAGACATGGCTTACTGGGAAAACGCTATCCAGGGCGGTGCAGCCAACGGGTTTCTCCACGCATCGCGCCGACAGAAACAAACATCTCTCTGGTAAGAAGAGTGGAGGGGGCGTATGCCTCATGACTAACGGGACATGGTGTGATGAAGAAAACATACAGGAACTCAAATCCTTCTGTTCACCTGATTTAGAATTCCTCACAATCAAATGTAGACCGCATTATCTTCCAAGAGAATTCTCTTCGATTATAATCACAGCCGTATATATCCCCCCCAAGCAGACACATCGATGGCTCTGAACGAACTTTATTTAACTCTTTGCAAACTGGAAAACATTTATCCGGAGGCTGCATTCATTGTAGCTGGGGATTTTAACAAAGCCAATCTGAAAACAAGACTCCCTAAATTTTATCAGCATATCGATTGCGCAACCAGGGGTGGTAAAACCTTGGATCATTGTTACTCTAACTTCCGCGACGCATATAAGGCCCTGCCCCGCCCCCTTTCGGAAAAGCTGACCACGACTCCATTTTGCTGATCCCTGCCTACAGACAGAAATTAAAACAAGAGGCTCCCACGCTGAGGTCTGTCCAACGCTGGTCAGACCAAGCTGACTCTACACTCCAAGACTGCTTCCATCACGTGGACTGGGACATGTTTCGTATTGCGTCAGATGGGAATATTGACGAATACGCTGATTCGGTGTGCGAGTTCATTAGAACGTGCGTCGAAGATGTCGTTCCCATAGCAACGATAAAAACATTCCCTAACCAGAAACCGTGGATTGATGGCAGCATTCGCGTGAAACTGAAAGCGCGAACCACTGCTTTTAATCAGGGCAAGGTGTCTGGCAACATGACTGAATACAAACAGTGCAGCTATTCCCTCCGCAAGGCTATCAAACAAGCTAAGCGTCAGTACAGAGACAAAGTGGAATCTCAATTCAATGGCTCAGACACAAGAGGCATGTGGCAGGGTCTACAGTCAATCACGGACTACAAGATGAAATCCAGCCCAGTCACGGACCAGGATGTCTTGCTCCCAGGCAGACTAAATAACTTTTTTGCCCGCTTTGAGGACAATACAGTGCCACTGACATGGCCTGCAACGGAAACATGCAGTCTCTCCTTCACTGCAGCCGAGGTGAGTAAGACATTTAAACGTGTTAACCCTCGCAAGGCTGCAGGCCCAGACGGCATCCCCAGCCGCGCCCTCCGAGCATGCGCAGACCAGCTGGCCGGTGTGTTTACGGACATATTCAATCAATCCCTATACCAGTCTGCTGTTCCCACATGCTTCAAGAGGGCCACCATTGTTCCTGTTCCCAAGAAAGCTAAGGTAACTGAGCTAAACGACTACCGCCCCGTAGCACTCACTTCCGTCATCATGAAGTGCTTTGAGAGACTAGTCAAGGACCATATCACCTCCACCCTACCTGACACCCTAGACCCACTCCAATTTGCTTACCGCCCAAATAGGTCCACAGACGATGCAATCTCAACCACACTGCACACTGCCCTAACCCACCTGGACAAGAGGAATACCTATGTGAGAATGCTGTTCATCGACTACAGCTCGGCATTCAACACCATAGTACCCTCCAAGCTCGTCATCAAGCTCGAGACCCTGGGTCTCGACCCCGCCCTGTGCAACTGGGTACTGGACTTCCTGACGGGCCGCCCCCAGGTGGTGAGGGTAGGCAACAACATCTCCTCCCCGCTGATCCTCAACACGGGGCCCCACAAGGGTGCGTTCTGAGCCCTCTCCTGTACTCCCTGTTCACCCACGACTGCGTGGCCACGCACGCCTCCAACTCAATCATCAAGTTTGCGGACGACACAACAGTGGTAGGCTTGATTACCAACAACGACGAGACGGCCTACAGGGAGGAGGTGAGGGCCCTTGGAGTGTGGTGTCAGGAAAATAACCTCACACTCAACGTCAACAAAACTAAGGAGATGATTGTGGACTTCAGGAAACAGCAGAGGGAACACCCCCTATCCACATCGATGGAACAGTAGTGGAGAGGGTAGCTAGTTTTAAGTTCCTCGGCATACACATCACAGACAAACTGAATTGGTCCACTCACACTGACAGCGTCGTGAAGAAGGCGCAGCAGCGCCTATTCAACCTCAGGAGGCTGAAGAAATTCGGCTTGTCACCAAAAGCACTCACAAACTTCTACAGATGCACAATCGAGAGCATCCTGGCAGGCTGTATCACCGCCTGGTACGGCAACTGCTCCGCCCTCAACCGTAAGGCTCTCCAGAGGGTAGTGAGGACTGCACAACGCATCACCGGGGGCAAACTACCTGCCCTCCAGGACACCTACACCACCCGTTGTTACAGGAAGGCCATAAAGATCATCAAGGACATCAACCACCCGAACCACTGCCTGTTCACCCCGCTATCATCCAGAAGGCGAGGTTACAGGTGCATCAAAGCTGGGACCGAGAGACTGAAAAACAGCTTCTATCTCAAGGCCATCAGACTGTTAAATAGCCACCACTAACATTGAGTGGCTGCTGCCAACACACTGTCATTGACACTGACCCAACTACAGCCATTTTAATAATGGGAATTGATGGAAATGATGTAAATATATCACTAGCCACTTTAAACAATGCTACCTTATATAATGTTACTTACCCTACATTATTCATCTCATATGCATATGTATATACTGTACTCTACAACATCGACTGCATCCTTATGTAACACATGTATCACTAGCCACTTTAACTATGCCACTTTGTTTACTTTGTCTACACACTCATCTCATATGTATATACTGTACTCAATACCATCTACTGTATGCTGCTCTGTACCATCACTCATTCATATATCCTTATGTACATGTTCCTTATCCCCTTACACTGTGTATAAGACAGTAGTTTTGGAATTGTTAGTTAGATTACTTGTTGGTTATCACTGCATTGTCGGAACTAGAAGCACAAGCATTTCGCTACACTCGCATTAACATCTGCTAACCATGTGTATGTGACAAATAAAATTTGATTTGATTTGATTTGAGGGAACAGGGATCAGGGAACAGGGAACAAGGATCAGGGATGAGGGAACAGGAATTAGAGAACAAGGGATTCAGGGAACAGGGATCAGGGATCAGGGAACGGGGAAAAGGGATCAGGGAACAGGGATCAGGGAACAGGGATCAGGGAACAGGGAACAGGGAACAGGGAACAGGGAACAGGGAACAGGGAACAGGGAACAGGGATCAGGGATCAGGGATCAGGGAACAGGGATCAGGGAACAGGGAACAAGGATCAGGGATGAGGGAACAGGAATCAGGGATTAGGGATCAGGGAACAGGGAACAGGGATCAGGGAACAGGGAACAGGGATCAGGAATTAGAGAACAAGGGATTCAGGGAACAGGGAACAGGGAACAGGGAACAGGGATCAGGGAACAGGGATTAGAGAACAAGGGATTCAGGGAACAGGGAACAGGGATCAGGAATTAGAGAACAAGGGATTCAGGGAACAGGGAACTGGGATCAGGGAACAGGGATCATGAATTAGAGAACAAGGGATTCAGGGAACAGGGATCAGGAATCAGGGAACAGGGATTAGAGAACAAGGGATTCAGGGAACAGGGATCAGGGAACAGGGATTCAGGGAACAGGGATTCAGGGAACAGGGATCAGGGAACAGGGAACAGGGATCAGGGAACAGGGAACAGGGATCAGGGATCAGGGATCAGGAATTAGAGAACAAGGGATTCAGGGAACAGGGAACAGGGATCAGGGATCAGGGAACAGGGGTCAGGGGTCAGGGATCAGGGAACAAGGATCAGGGAACAGGGATCAGGGAATATCCACTCCCTGCAGCCCTAACCTGTATCCCTCTGCCAGGTATGCAGCCCTAACCTGTATCCCTCTGCCAGGTATGCAGCCCTAACCTGTATCCCTCTGCCAGGTATGCAGCCCTAACCTGTATCCCTCTGCCAGGTATACAGCCCTAACCTGTATCCCTCTGCCAGGTATGCAGCCCTAACCTGTATCCCTCTGCCAGGTATGCAGCCCTAACCTGTATCCCTCTGCCAGGTATGCAGCCCTAACCTGTATCCCTCTGCCAGGTATGCAGCCCTAATCTGTATCCCTCTGTGAGAGAGGGAGACGAAACACTGTAATTAAGGTCATTTATGTATACGTTGTAAATCTCCCATCATGCCCTCCGCTTTAGAAAACATCTGACATGTTGATGTTCAGGGAAAAATAAACATTCTTTGTATCTATGTAAAACAAACCTCTGCAGGGGAGAGATATCTAACTGCCCTACAGGTCTACCCTGTACACAGAAACACACAGAAACGCAAAAAAACACACAAAAACACACAAAAACACACAGAAACACATAGAAACACATAGAAACACACAAAAAAAACACAGAAACGCAAACAAATAAAAAAACACTCACCACCACCAAAAATGGTCCTGACAATCATGTTGAAACACACAGCACGCACACAACACCAACACAGCGCAAACACAGCACGCACACAGCACAAACACAGCGCGAACACAGCACGCACACAGCACAAACACAGAGCGAACACAGCATGCACACAGCACGCACACAGCACGAACACAACACGCACACAACACACACACAGCGCAAACAGAGCACGAACACAGCACGAACACAGCACGCACACAGCACAAACATAGCACGCACACAGCACCAACACAGCACGCACACAGCACCAACACAGCACGCACACAGCACCAACACAGCACGAACAAGGCGCAAACACAGCACGCACACAGCGCGAACACAGTGCAAACACAGCACGCACATAGCACGCACACAGCACGCACACAGCGCAAAACCAACACGCACACAGCACGCACACAGCACCAACACAGCACGCACACAGCACACACACAGCACCAACACAGCATGCACACAGCACGCACACAGCACCAACACAGCACCAACATAGCACGCACACAGCACACACACAGCACCAACACAGCACGCACACAGCACAAACACAGAGCGAACACAGCATGCACACAGCACGCACACAGCACGAACACAACACGCACACAACACACACACAGCGCAAACAGAGCACGAACACAGCACGAACACAGCACGCACACAGCACAAACATAGCACGCACACAGCACCAACACAGCACGCACACAGCACGCACACAGCACCAACACAGCACGCACACAGCACCAACACAGCACGAACAAGGTGCAAACACAGCACACACACAGCGCTAACACAGTGCAAACACAGCACGCACATAGCAGGCACACAGCACGCACACAGCGCAAAACCAACACGCACACAGCACGCACACAGCACCAACACAGTACGCACACAGCACACACACAGCACCAACACAGCATGCACATAGCATGCACACAGCACCAACACAGCACCAACACAGCACGCACACAGCACACACACAGCACCAACACAGCACGCACACAGCACGCACCTGCTGCCTGTTTTGTTTGCTACAATCCAAAACGTATCCCTCGTCAACATTAAAACACTGATAAAGTAGCACCTGTTTGTTGACTGGAGAACCCAGAGATTTGTCTGACATGGGGATAACAAGACAACATCTTTGGAAGCTAACCTCTGAACCCTGAACCCTGAGAGGAAGATAGAAGATAGACGTGTTTGGAACGCAGCCCCTGTCTAAGACACACCCTCCTCCACTTACCCTTTTGCAATTGTTGGATCCCCGCGGCCATCTTTAATTAACCGTCGCCCGAACAATTAGCCAAGCAAGAATTTGGCAACGTAAGGCCCCTCAGCCCTTGTTTGTGATCGATTCTGTTCACGCCGATGCCTGAAACGCCCTATAATTAAAATCAATCCAATTTTATTTGTCACATACACATGGTTAGCAGATGTTATTGCAAGTGTAGCGAAACGCTTGTCCTTCTAGTTCCGACAGTACAGCAATATATAACAGGTAATATAATATACTATATATACTAATCTAACCTAGCAATTTCACAACTACCTTATACACACAAGTGTAAAGGAATGAATAAGAATATGTACATATAAATATATTGATCAGAGATGGCCCAACGGCATAGGCAAGATGCAGGAGATGGTATAGAGTACAGTATATACATATGAGAAGAGTAATGGAGGGTATGTAAACATTATTAAAGTGGCATTATTTAGAGTGACTAGTGATACCTTTATTAAAATCCATTTATTAAAGTGGCCAGAGATTTGAGTCAGTGTGTTGGCAGCAGCCACTCAATGTTAGTGGTGGCTGTTTAACAGTCTGATGGCCTTGAGATAGAAGCTGTTTTTCAGTCTCTCGGTCCCAGCTTTGATGCACCCGTACTGACCTCGCCTTCTGGATGATAGCGGGGTGAACAGGCAGTGGTTCGGGTGGTTGATGTCCTTGATTATCTTTATGGCCTTCCTGTAACAACGGGTGGTGTAGGTGTCCTGGAGGGCAGGTAGTTTGCCCCCGGTGATGCATTGTGCAGACCTCACTACCCTCTGGAGAGCCTTACGGTTGTGGGCGGAGCAGTTGCCGTACCAGGCGGTGATACAGCCCGACAAGATGCTGTCGATTGTGGATCTGTAAAAGTTTGTGGTTGCTTTTGGTGACAACCCAAATTTCTTCAGCCTCCTGAGGTTGAAGAGGTGCTGCTGCGCCTTCTTCACGATGCTGTCTGTGTGAGTGGACCAATTCAGTTTGTCTGTGATGTGTACGCCGAGGAACTTAAAACTTACTACCCTCTCTACTACTGTTCCATCGATGTGGATAGGGGGTGTTCCCTCTGCTGTTTCCTGAAGTCCACAATCATCTCCTTTGTTTTGTTGACGTTGAGTGAGAGGTTATTTTCCTGACACCACACTCTGAGGGCACTCACCTCCTCCCTGTAGGCCGTCTCGTAGTTGTTGGTAATCAAGCCTACCACTGTAGTGTCGTCTGCAAACTTGATGATTGAGTTGAAGGCGTGCATGGCCACGCAGTCATGGGTGAACAGGGAGTACAGGAGAGGGCTGAGAACACACCCTTGTGGGGCCCAAGTGTTGAGGATCAACGGGGTGGAGATGTTGTTACCTACCCTTACCACCTAGGGACGGCCCGCCAGAAAGTCCAGGACCCAGTTGCGCAGGGCGGGGTCTCGAGCTTAATGACGAGTTTGGAGGGTACTATAGCATTGAATGCTGAGCTGTAATCGATGAGCAGCATTCTTACATAGGTATTCCTATTGTCCAGGTGGGTGAGGTCAGTGTGAGGGAGATTGCATTCATCGTCCGTGGATCTATTTTGGCGGTAAGCAAACTGAAGTGGGTCTAGGGTGTCAGGTAGCGTGGAGGTGATATGATCCTTAACTAGCCTCTCAAAGCACTTCATGATGACAGAAGTCAGTGCTACGGGGCGATAGTCATTTAGTTCAGTTACCTTAGCTTTCTTGGGAACAGGAACAACGGTGGTCATCTAGAAGCCTGTGGGAACAGCAGACTGGGACAGGGAGAGATTGGGTATAATTACATTTGCAGTGATTGTACATCTGCTAAGAAAAGTCAGCTGAAACTAAAAAAATATAAAAACATCAATATGTAGACATATCAATCAACAGTCAACATAGCATATCAAACATGTCAACATACAAGTAGAAACTCATGTAAATGTGCTGGAAATTATGCTACTCTGACAGCTCAAACACGTCTCATAAATGTCATGATATCTTTGTTTGCTAACGTTTCCAAAAGCGAACACATTTCCCTGACATCCCTCTTATACATTTTCGATTGACCTGATATCGTCAAATGGCTAACATTCAATGTCTGCGGAGGCTAGCGTATATAAAGGACTACAGCTACCGGTGGTTCCATGATGACTGACAACAATCGTGGGACCAACTTCCATTTAAAATAAATGAATTCCTCCGTTGCACCCTCTTCCCCTCGCCCCCCCTTCCCCTCGCCCCCTCTTCCCCTCTTCCCCTCGCCCCCTCTTCACCTCGCCCCCTCTTCACCTCGCCCCCTCTTCACCTCGACCCCTCGCCCCCTTGCCCCCTCTTCCCCACTTCCCCTCTTCCCCTCGCCCCCTCTTCCCTCGCCCCTCTTCCCCTCGCCCCTCTTCCCCTCGCCCCCTCGCCCCCTCTTCCCCTCGCCCCTCTTCCCCTCGCCCCCTCGCCCCCTTGCCCCCCTTCCCCTCGCCCCCTCTTCACCTCGCCCCCTCTTCACCTCGCCCCTCTTCCCCTCGCCCCCTCTTCCCTCGCCCCCCTCCTCCCCTCGCCCCTCTTCCCCTCGCCCCCTCTTCCCCTCGCCCCTCTTCACCTCGCCACCTCTTCCCCTCGCCCCTCTTCCCCTCGCCCCTCTTCCCCTCGCCACCTCTTCCCCTCGCCCCCTCTTCCCTCGCCCCCTCTTTCCCCTCGCCCCCTCTTCACCTCGCCACCTCTTCCCCTCGCCCTCCTCCCTCGCCCCCCCCCCCCCCTCTTCCCCTCGCCCCTCTTCACCTCGCCCCTCTTCACCTCGCCCCCTCTTCCCCTCGCCCCCTCTTCCCCTCGCCCCCTCCTCCCCTCGCCCCCTCTTCCCCTCGCCCCCTCTTCACCTCGCCCCCTCTTCACCTCGCCCCCTCTTCCCCTCGCCCCCTCTTCCCTCGCCCTCTTCACCTCGCCCCTCTTCCCCTCGCCCCCTCTTCCCTCCCCCTTGCCCCCCCTTCCCCTCTTCACCTCGCCCCCTCGCCCCCTTGCCCCCCTTCCCCTCTTCCCCTCGCCCCCTCTTCCCCTCGCCCCCTCTTCCCCTCGCCCCCTCTTCACCTCGCCCCTCTTCCCCTCGCCCCCTCTTCACCTCGCCCCCTCTTCACCTCGCCCCCTCTTCCCCTCGCCCCCTCTTCACCTCGCCCCCTCCCCTCATTGCCCAGGGGAGGGGAGAGGGTGTCTCTTACGGGTTTGGAATACAACTAGGGTCTTGTGTTTGGTCGAGTCTCCTGGTCTTCACTCACTTGTTTAACAAATGTACAGCACTCCAGGCATGGGAGAGAGAGGGGGAAGAGAGGGGGAAAGAGAGAGGGGGGGTGGGAGGAGGGAGAGAGAGAGACAGAGAGAGAGAGAGAGAGAGAAAGAGAGAGAGAGAGAGAGAGGCAGATTGCCAAGAGTCTTTCAAAGCAAAAAACATTATATAATCCTCCATTTTGTCTTCCAGACAGCCTCCTCTGGGGCCAGTTAGCCAGATTTAACTAACTGTAAATCACAACAAGTGTGTGTGTGTGTGTGTGTGTGTGTGTGTGTGTGTGTGTGTGTGTGTGTGTGTGTGTGTGTGTGTGTGTGTGTGTGTGTGTGTGTGTGTGTGTGTGTGTGTGTGTGTGTGTGTGTAAGATTAATAGTGACGACCCCCGTGCTAGAATCCACGCAGCGTCAACTTTACACAACCAGGCCGTGTGTGTGTGTGTGTGTGTGTGTGTGTGTGTGTGTGTGTGTGTGTGTGTGTGTGTGTGTGTGTGTGTGTGTGTGTGTGTGTGTGTGTGTGTGTGTGTGTGTGTGTGTGTGTGTGTCATGTTTTGTCATTGATTATCATGCCTTGTCCCTGTTCTTCTCCTTCTATTCGTTTCCCTCTGCTGGTCTTATTAGGTTCTTTCCCTCTTTCTATCCCTCTCTCTCCCCCTCCCTCTCTCACTCTCCCGCTCTCTCTTCTCTCTATCGTTCCGTTCCTGCTCCCAGCTGTTCCTATTCCCCTAATCAATCATTTAGTCTTCCCACACCTGTTCCCGATCCTTTTCCCTGATTAGAGTCCCTATTTCTCTCCTTGTTATTCGTTTCTGCCCTGTCGGTTCCTTGTCTAGAATTCACCGTGCTGTGTTTGTGTATCGCCCTGTCGTGTCGTGTTTTCCTCAGATGCTGCGTGGTGAGCAGGTGTCTGAGTCTGTTTGGTTCAAGTGCCTTCCCGAGGCAACCTGCTGTTCACCTGCTGTTCAAGATCGAGTCTCCAGTTTGTCCTCGTCATTTCGAGTGAAAGTTGTGTTTTTTTGATTGTATTTACTTTACTGGATTAAAGACTCTGTTTTCGCCAAGTCGCTTTTGGGTCCTCTTTCACCTGCATGACAGAAGGAACCGACCAAGGAATGGACCCAGCGACTTCAGACGCTCGTTACACTGCCGTCGAGATCCAAGGAGCCATGCTCGGCAGACACGAGCAGGAATTGTCTGCTGCTCGCCATGCCGTGGAGAACCTGGCCGCTCAGGTTTCCGACCTCTCTGGACAGTTCCAGAGTCTTCGTCTCGTGCCACCTGTTACTTCCTGGCCTGCCGAGCCTCCAGAACCTAGGGTTAATAACCCACCTTGCTACTCCGGGCAGCCCACTGAGTGCCGCTCCTTTCTCACGCAGTGTGAGATTGTGTTCTCTCTCCAACCCAACACATACTCTAGAGAGAGAGCTCGGGTTGCTTACGTCATTTCACTCCTTACTGGCCGGGCTCGAGAATGGGGCACAGCTATCTGGGAGGCAAGGGCTGATTGCTCTAACAAGTACCAGAACTTTAAAGAGGAGATGATTCGGGTTTTTGACCGTTCAGTTTTTGGTAGGGAGGCTTCTAGGGCCCTGGCTTCCCTATGCCAAGGTGAACGGTCCATAACGGATTATTCTATTGAGTTTCGCACTCTTGCTGCCTCTAGTGAGTGGAACGAGCCGGCGCTGCTCGCTCGTTTTCTGGAGGGACTCCACGCAGTGGTTAAGGATGAGATTCTCTCCCGGGAGGTTCCTTCAGATGTGGACTCTTTGATTGGTCTCGCCATCCGCATAGAACGACGGGTAGATCTTCGTCACCGGGCTCGTGGAAGAGAGCTCGCATCAACGGTGTTTCCCTGCTCCGCATCGCAACCATCTCCCTCCTCTGGCTCAGAGACTGAGCCCATGCAGCTGGGAGGGATTCGCATCTCGACTAAGGAGAGGGAACGGAGGATCACCAACCGCCTGTGCCTCTATTGCGGAGTTGCTAGACATTTTGTTAATTCATGTCCAGTAAAAGCCAGAGCTCATCTGTAAGCGGAGGACTACAGGTGAGCGCAACTACTCAAGTCTCTCCATCAAAATCCTGTACTACTTTGTCGGTCCATCTACGCTGGACCGGTTCGGGTGCTACATGTAGTGCCTTGATAGACTCTGGGGCTGAGGGTTGTTTCATGGACGAAGCATGGGTTCGGAAACATGACATTCCTTTCAGAGAGTTAGAGAAGCCTACGCCCATGTTCGCCTTAGATGGTAGTCATCTTCCCAGTATCAGATTTGAGACACTACCTTTAACCCTCACAGTATCTGGTAACCACAGTGAGACTATTTCTTTTTTGATTTTTCGTTCACCGTTTACACCTGTTGTTTTGGGTCATCCCTGGCTAGTATGTCATAATCCTTCTATTAATTGGTCTAGTAATTCTATCCTATCCTGGAACGTTTCTTGTCATGTGAAGTGTTTAATGTCTGCCATCCCTCCCGTTTCTTCTGTCCCTACTTCTCAGGAGGAACCTGGCGATTTGACAGGAGTGCCGGAGGAATATCATGATCTGCGCACGGTCTTCAGTCGGTCCCGAGCCAACTCCCTTCCTCCTCACCGGTCGTATGATTGTAGTATTGATCTCCTTCCGGGGACCACTCCTCCTCGGGGTAGACTATACTCTCTGTCGGCTCCCGAACGTAAGGCTCTCGAGGATTATTTGTCTGTGTCTCTTGACGCTGGTACCATAGTGCCTTCTTCCTCTCCGGCCGGGGCGGGGTTCTTTTTGTTAAGAAGAAGGACGGTACTCTGCGCCCTGCGTGGATTATCGAGGGCTGAATGACATAACGGTTAAGAATCGTTATCCGCTTCCCCTTATGTCATCAGCCTTCGAGATTCTGCAGGGAGCCAGGTGCTTTACTAAGTTGGACCTTCGTAACGCTTACCATCTCGTGCGCATCAGAGAGGGGGACGAGTGGAAAACGGCGTTTAACACTCCGTTAGGGCATTTTGAGTACCGGGTTCTGCCGTTTGGTCTCGCCAATGCGCCAGCTGTTTTTCAGGCATTAGTTAATGATGTTCTGAGAGACATGCTGAACATCTTTGTTTTTGTCTATCTTGACGATATCCTGATTTTTTCTCCGTCACTCGAGATTCATGTTCAGCACGTTCGACGTGTTCTACAGCGCCTTTTAGAGAATTGTCTCTACGTAAAGTCTGAGAAGTGCTCTTTTCATGTCTCCTCCGTTACTTTTCTCGGTTCCGTTATTTCCGCTGAAGGCATTCAGATGGATTCCGCTAAGGTCCAAGCTGTCAGTGATTGGCCCGTTCCAAGGTCACGTGTCGAGTTGCAGCGCTTTTTAGGTTTCGATAATTTCTATCGGCGTTTCATTCGTAATTTCGGTCAAGTTGCTGCCCCTCTCACAGCTCTTACTTCTGTCAAGACGTGTTTTAAGTGGTCCGGTTCCGCCCAGGGAGCTTTTGATCTTCTAAAAGAACGTTTTACGTCCGCTCCTATCCTCGTTACTCCTGACGTCACTAGACAATTCATTGTCGAGGTTGACGCTTCAGAGGTAGGCGTGGGAGCCATTCTATCCCAGCGCTTCCAGTCTGACGATAAGGTTCATCCTTGCGCTTATTTTTCTCATCGCCTGTCGCCATCTGAGCGCAACTATGATGTGGGTAACCGTGAACTGCTCGCCATCCGCTTAGCCCTAGGCGAATGGCGACAGTGGTTGGAGGGGGCGACCGTTCCTTTTGTCGTTTGGACAGACCATAAGAACCTTGAGTACATCCGTTCTGCCAAACGACTTAATGCCCGTCAAGCTCGTTGGGCGTTGTTTTTCGCTCGTTTCGAGTTTGTGATTTCTTACCGTCCGGGTAGCAAGAACACCAAGCCTGATGCCTTATCCCGTCTGTTTAGTTCTTCTGTGGCTTCTACTGATCCCGAGGGGATTCTTCCTTATGGGCGTGTTGTCGGGTTAACAGTCTGGGGAATTGAAAGACAGGTTAAGCAAGCACTCACGCACACTGCGTCGCCGCGCGCTTGTCCTAGTAACCTCCTTTTCGTTCCTGTTTCCACTCGTCTGGCTGTTCTTCAGTGGGCTCACTCTGCCAAGTTAGCTGGTCATCCTGGTGTTCGAGGCACTCTTGCGTCTATTCGCCAGCGCTTTTGGTGGCCGACTCAGGAGCGTGACACGCGCCGTTTCGTGGCTGCTTGTTCGGACTGCGCGCAGACTAAGTCGGGTAACTCTCCTCCTGCCGGTCGTCTCAGACCGCTCCCCATTCCTTCTCGACCATGGTCTCACATCGCCCTAGACTTCATTACCGGTCTGCCTTTGTCTGCGGGGAAGACTGTGATTCTTACGGTTGTCGATAGGTTCTCTAAGGCGGCACATTTCATTCCCTCGCTAAACTTCCTTCCGCTAAGGAGACGGCACAAATCATTATCGAGAATGTATTCAGAATTCATGGCCTCCCGTTAGACGCCGTTTCAGACAGAGGCCCGCAATTCACGTCACAGTTTTGGAGGGAGTTCTGTCGTTTGATTGGTGCGTCCGTCAGTCTCTCTTCCGGGTTTCATCCCCAGTCTAACGGTCAAGCAGAGAGGGCCAATCAGATGATTGGTCGCATACTACGCAGCCTTTCTTTCAGAAACCCTGCGTCTTGGGCAGAACAGCTCCCCTGGGCAGAATACGCTCACAATTCGCTTCCTTCGTCTGCTACCGGGTTATCTCCGTTTCAGAGTAGTCTGGGTTACCAGCCTCCTCTGTTCTCATCCCAGCTTGCCGAGTCCAGCGTTCCCTCCGCTCAAGCGTTTGTCCAACGTTGTGAGCGCACCTGGAGGAGGGTGAGGTCTGCACTTTGCCGTTACAGGGCACAGACTGTGAGAGCCGCCAATAAACGCAGGATTAAGAGTCCAAGGTATTGTTGCGGCCAGAGAGTGTGGCTTTCCACTCGCAACCTTCCTCTTACGACAGCTTCTCGTAACTTGACTCCGCGGTTCATTGGTCCGTTCCGTGTCTCCCAGGTCGTCAATCCTGTCGCTGTGCGACTGCTTCTTCCGCGACATCTTCGTCGCGTCCATCCTGTCTTCCATGTCTCCTGTGTCAAGCCCTTTCTTCGCACTCCCGTTCGTCTTCCCTCCCCCCTCCCGTCCTTGTCGAGAGCGCACCTATTTACAAGGTACATAAGATCATGGACATGCGTTCTCGGGGACGGGGTCACCAATACTTAGTGGATTGGGAGGGTTACGGTCCTGAGGAGAGGAGTTGGGTTCCGTCTCGGGACGTGCTGGACCGTTCACTCATTGATGATTTCCTCCGTTGCCGCCAGGATTCCTCCTCGAGTGCGCCAGGAGGCGCTCGGTGAGTGGGGGGTACTGTCATGTTTTGTCATTGATTATCATGCCTTGTCCCTGTTCTTCTCCTTCTATTCGTTTCCCTCTGCTGGTCTTATTAGGTTCTTTCCCTCTTTCTATCCCTCTCTCTCCCCCCCCTCTCTCACTCTCCCGCTCTCTCTTCTCTCTATCGTTCCGTTCCTGCTCCCAGCTGTTCCTATTCCCCTAATCAATCATTTAGTCTTCCCACACCTGTTCCCGATCCTTTTCCCTGATTAGAGTCCCTATTTCTCTCCTTGTTATTCGTTTCTGCCCTGTCGGTTCCTTGTCTAGAATTCACCGTGCTGTGTTTGTGTATCGCCCTGTCGTGTCGTGTTTTCCTCAGATGCTGCGTGGTGAGCAGGTGTCTGAGTCTGTTTGGTTCAAGTGCCTTCCCGAGGCAACCTGCTGTTCACCTGCTGTTCAAGATCGAGTCTCCAGTTTGTCCTCGTCATTTCGAGTGAAAGTTGTGTTTTTTTGATTGTATTTACTTTACTGGATTAAAGACTCTGTTTTCGCCAAGTCGCTTTTGGGTCCTCTTTCACCTGCATGACAGTGTGTGTGTGTGTGTGTGTGTGTGTGTGTGTGTGCGTGCGTGCGTGCGTGCGTGTGTGTGTGTGTGCGTGTGTGTGGAACTAAACCATAACTCTCCTTTAAAAAATGTAAATGAAAGCTGCAGAGTGTGAAGAAAACGACACGAGGGGAGAAGAAGAGGACTGCTGATTCATGCCATGCTGTTCTGTGAAGAATCAATCAATCAATCAATCAATCAAATGTATTTATAAAGCCCTTTTTTACATCAGCCGAAGTCACAAAGTGATATACAGAAACCCAACCTGAAACCCTGTGTGGCCGACTCCTGTGTATCTGTTTGAGTGTGCTTGTTTTGTTTTTTTTACATATCAACACCGAGGTTATACCAACAGGGTTGTTTTTCTTTCTCCAAAGAACGAGAGAGAGAGAGAGAGAGAGAGAGAGAGAGAGAGAGAGAGAGAGAGAGAGAGAGAGAGACAGACAGAGAGAGTGAGACAGAGAGAGTGAGACAGAGAGATACAGAGAGAGATACATTACATTTACATTTAAGAGATACAGAGAGATACAGAGAGATACAGAGAGATACAGAGAGAAACAGAGAGAAACAGAGAGATACATTTACATTACATTTAAGTCATTTAGCAGACGCTCTTATCCAGAGCGACTTACAAATTGGTGCATTCACCTTATGACATCGAGTGGAACAGTCACTTTACAATAGTGCATCTAAATCTTTTAAGGGGGGTGAGAAGGATTACTTTATCCTATCCTAGGTATTCCTTAAAGAGGTGGGGTTTCAGAGAGATAGAATGAGAGAGAGACAGAGAGTAAGAGAGAGGTGACTGAGACTAGAGGTTAGGGGGAAGAGAGGGTCTAACATAAATGACCCAGCGTATGAGTGACTTTAATACATCCCCGTATATTTGACATTATTATTATTATACAGTACCCAGCAGCATCCCTATATCTCAGCACACCAAAGCCTGAAACAAGAGGTTTATTGTCACGGGTGTAAATGTTTTTATGTCTACCAGGTAGGCCAGTTGAGAACAAGTTCTCATTTACAACTGCGACCTGGCCAAGATAAAGCAAAGCAGTGCGACACAAACAACGACAAATGGCGTAAGATTAGGGAGGTAAGGCAATAAATAGGCAATAGAGGTGAAAATAACTACAATTTAGTATTTACACTGGAATGATAGATGTGCAGATGATGATGTGCAAGTAGAAAGTACATTACTGGAATAGTGTAGTTGGACTGGAAAAGTATAGTTGGATATTACTGGAATACTGTAGTTGGACATTACTGGAATAGTGTAGTTGGACTGGAAAAGTATAGTTGGACATTACTGAAATACTGTAGTTGGACATTACTGGAATAGTGTAGTTGGACATTACTGGAATAGTGTAGTTGGACATTACTGGAATAGTGTAGTTGGACTGGAAAAGTATAGTTGGACATTACTGGAATAGTGTAGTTGGACTGGAAATGTATAGTTGGACATTACTGGAATAGTGTAGTTGGACTGGAAAAGTATAGTTGGACATTACTGGAATAGTGTAGTTGGACATTACTGGAATAGTGTAGTTGGACATTACTGGAATAGTGTAGTTGAACATTACTGGAATAGTGTAGTTGGTCACTACTGGAATAGTGTAGTTGGCATTACTGGAATAGTGTAGTTGGACTGGAATAGTGTAGTTGGACATTACTGGAATAGTGTAGTTGGTCACTACTGGAATAGTGTAGTTGGACTGGAATGGTGTAGTTGGACATTACTGGAATACTGTACTTGGACATTGCTGGAATAGTGTAGTTGGACATTACTGGAATAGTGTAGTTGGTCACTACTGGAATAGTGTAGTTGGCATTACTGGAATAGTGTAGTTGGTCACTACTGGAATAGTGTAGTTGGACATTACTGGAATACTGTAGTTGGACTGGAATAGTGTAGTTGGACTGGAATAGTGTAGTTGGACAGCATTGAAGTCACACAGAGGATTCACACAGAGGATTCTCTTCAGGATGCAGGAAATGTGTCAGTTAGTGGAGGAATTTGAAAGACTTGATACTTTAAAATATTTACAATAACATCAAGCAATCAGCGCGAGAGGTCACGCAAACCTGACGGGGATGGAACTGAAAGTTTGGTTTCACACACGTGAAAACATCCTCTTCCTTTCTGGTTAGGCAGAATCTCAGAATACACTTCTGGTGCTATTTTTATATCCAGGCCATCAGGCTTTTATGCATTCACATATTTTCCTAAAGCAGCTGCTCTCCTAATGATGACGTTTGTTAACTTGTGTGATTACCTGGCAGCAAGATACTGCTGTTGTTATTCCCAAATCCCATACTGCTGTTGTTATTCTCAATTCACATACTGCTGTTGTTATTCCCAATTCCCATACTGCTGTTGTTATTCCCATACTGCTGTTGTTATTCCCATACTGCTGTTGTTATTCTCATACTGCTGTTGTTATTCCCATACTGCTGTTGTTATTCCCAATTCTCATCCTGCTGTTGTTATTCCCAATTTCCATACTACTGTTGTTATTCCCAATTCACATACTGCTGTTGCTATTCCCATACTGCTGTTGTTATTCCCAATTCCCATACTGCTGTTGTTATTCCCAATTCTCATACTGCTGTTGTTATTCCCAATTCCCATACTGCTGTTGTTATTCCCAATTCCCATACTGCTGTTGTTATTCCCAATTCTCATACTGCTGTTGTTATTCCCAATTCCCATACTGCTGTTGTTATTCCCAATTCCCATACTGCTGTTGTTAGTCCCAATTCTCATACTGCTGTTGTTATTCCCAATTCCCATACTGCTGTTGTTATTCCCATACTGCTGTTGTTATTCCCAATTCCCATACTGCTGTTGTTATTCCCATACTGCTGTTGTTATTCCCATACTGCTGTTGTTATTCTCATACTGCTGTTGTTATTCCCATACTGCTGTTGTTATTCCCAATTCCCATACTGCTGTTGTTATTCTCATACTGCTGTTGTTATTCCCAATTCCCATACTGCTGTTGTTATTCCCATACTGCTGTTGTTATTCCCATACTGCTGTTGTTATTCCCATACTGCTGTTGCTATTCCCATACTGCTGTTGTTATTCCCATACTGCTGTTGTTATTCCCATACTGCTGTTGCTATTCCCAATTCCCATACTGCTGTTGTTATTCCCAATTCCCATACTGCTGTTGTTATTCCCAATTCCCATACTGCTGTTGTTATTCCCAATTCCCATACTGCTGTTGTTATTCCCATACTGCTGTTGTTATTCCCATACTGCTGTTGTTATTCCCATGCTGCTGTTGTTATTCCCATACTGTTATTGTTATTCCCAATTCTCATACTGCTGTTGTTATTCCCAATTTTCATACTGCTGTTGTTATTCCCAATTCTCATACTGCTGTTGTTATTCCCAATTCCCATACTGCTGTTGTTATTCCCATACTGCTGTTGTTATTCCCAATTCCCATACTGCTGTTGTTATTCCCAATTCCCATACTGCTGTTGTTATTCCCAATTCCCATACTGCTGTTGTTATTCCCATACTGCTGTTGTTATTCCCATACTGCTGTTGTTATTTTCAATTCCCATACTGCTGTTGTTATTCCCATACTGCTGTTGTTATTCCCAATTCCCATACTGCTGTTGTTATTCCCATACTGCTGTTGTTATTCCCATACTGCTGTTGTTATTCCCAATCCCCATACTGCTGTTGTTATTCCCAATTCCCATACTGCTGTTGTTATTCCCATACTGCTGTTGTTATTCCCATACTGCTGTTGTTATTTTCAATTCCCATACTGCTGTTGTTATTCCCATACTGCTGTTGTTATTCCCAATTCCCATACTGCTGTTGTTATTCCCATACTGCTGTTGTTATTCCCATACTGCTGTTGTTATTCCCAATCCCCATACTGCTGTTGTTATTCCCATACTGCTGTTGTTATTCCCATACTGCTGTTGTTATTCCCATACTGCTGTTGTTATTCCCATACTGCTGTTGTTATTTTCAATTCCCATACTGCTGTTGTTATTCTCATACTGCTGTTGTTATTCCCATACTGCTGTTGTTATTCCCATACTGCTGTTGTTATTCCCATACTGCTGTTGTTATTCCCATACTGATGTTGTTATTCCCAATCCCCATACTGCTGTTGTTATTCCCAATTCCCACACTGCTGTTGTTATTCCTATACTGCTGTTGTTATTCCCATACTGCTGTTGTTATTCCCATACTGCTGTTGTTATTCCCATAATGCTGTTGTTATTCCCATACTGCTGTTGTTATTCCCATAATGCTGTTGTTATTCCCATACTGCTGTTGTTATTCCCATACTGCTGTCTGTATTCCCAATTCACATACTGCTGTTGTTATTCCCAATTCCCATACTGCTGTTGTTATTCCCATACTGCTGTCTGTATTCCCAATTCCCATTACCTTCATAGTTCCAATAAATCCAATCAGTCAAATGAAATCATCAAAACGGGTACAGCAGACTGTGTTGTAGTCTGCCACAACAAACCCAATGAAACTAAATCAGTGTTGTGCATTCCTGGCCACTTGCAAAGCTGATTAAACTAATAAAGAGCTTGACGATCAGCTAATTAGTTGAATCATGACAGTTAGTCCTGGGCCTTCTCAAATGTAAACATGATGTCATTTAGGGATCATAAGGACATGTACTGAAGACCACCGAGGGGATAGAGAGAGACCACCGAGGGAATAGATAGAGAGACCACCGAGGGGATAGAGAGAGACCACCGAGGGAATAGATAGAGAGACCACCGAGGGGATAGAGAGAGACCACCGAGGGAATAGATAGAGAGACCACCGAGGGGATAGAGAAAGAGCACCGAGGGAATAGATAGAGAGACTACCGAGGGGATAGAGAGAGACCACAGAGGGGATAGAGAGAGACCACCGAGGGAATAGATAGAGAGACCACAGAGGGAATAGATAGAGAGACCACCGAGGGGATAGATAGACCACCGAGGGGATAGAGAGCGACCACCGAGGGGATAGAGAGACCACCGAGGGGATAGAGAGAGACCACCGAGGGGATAGAGAGACCACCGAGGGGATAGAGAGACCACCGAGGGGATAGAGAGAGACCACGAGGGGATAGAGAGACCACCGAGGGGATAGAGAGACCACCGAGGGGATAGAGAGAGACCACCAGGGAATAGATAGAGAGACCCCCGAGGGGATAGAGAGAGACCACCGAGGCGATAGAGAGAGACCACCGAGGGGATAGAGAGAGACTACCAGGGGATAGAGAAAGACTACCGAGGGGATAGAGAGACCACCGAGGGGATAGAGAAAGACAGACCACCGAGGGGATAGAGAGAGACCACCGAGGGGATAGAGAGACCACCGAGGGGATAGAGAAAGACCACCGAGGGGATAGAGAGAGACCACCGAGGGGATAGAGAGAGACCACTGAGGGGATAGAGAGAGACAACCGAGGGGATAGAAAGACCACCGAGGGGATAGAGAAAGACTACCGAGGGGATAGAGAGAGACCACCGAGGGGATAGAGAGACCACCGAGGGGATAGAGAGAGACTACCAGGGGATAGAGAAAGACTACCGAGGGGATAGAGAGACCACCGAGGGGATAGAGAAAGACAGACCACCGAGGGGATAGAGAGAGACCACCGAGGGGATAGAGAGACCACCGAGGGGATAGAGAAAGACCACCGAGGGGATAGAGAGAGACAACCGAGGGGATAGAAAGACCACCGAGGGGATAGAGAGAGACCACCGAGGGGATAGAGAGAGACCACCGAGGGGATAGAGAGACCACCGAGGGGATAGAGAGAGACCACCGAGGGGATAGAGAGAGACCACCGAGGGGATAGAGAGACCACCGAGGGGATAGAGAGAGACCACTGAGGGGATAGAGAGAGACCACCGAGGGGATAGAGAGACCACCGAGGGGATAGAGAGAGACCACTGAGGGGATAGAGAGAGACCACCGAGGGGATAGAGAGAGACCACCGAGGGGATAGAGAGAGACCACCGAGGGGATAGAGAGACCACCGAGGGGATAGAGAGACCACCGAGGGGATAGAGAGAGACCACGAGGGGATAGAGAGAGACCATCGTGGGGATATAGAGACCACAGAGGGAATAGATAGAGAGACCACCGAGGGAATAGATAGAGAGACCACCGAGGGAATAGATAGAGAGACCACCGAGGGGATAGAGAAAGACTACCGAGGGGATAGAGAGACCACTGAGGGGATAGAGAGACCACCGAGGGGATAGAGAAAGACCACCGAGGGGATAGAGAGACTATTTTCTTCAGTGAAACAGACAGTGACAGACAGTGTGTCCTATGGCAGGATAGAGTGAGATCAGAGTACAGAGCGACCACCGAGGGGATTTGTCTGGGTTGTAAAAAGAGAGGGTTGGGTTAGGATTACGGTTAGGGTTGAGGTTAGGTTTAGGGTTGGGGTTAGGGTTAGGGTTGGGGTTAGGGTTAGGGTTGGGGTTAGGGTTAGGGTTAGGGTTAGGGTTAGGGTTAGGGTTAGGGTTAGGGTTAGGGTTGGGGTTAGGTTTATGGTTGGGGTTAGGTTTATGGTTGGGGTTAGGTTTAGGGTTGGGGTTAGGGTTGGGGTTAGGGTTGGGGTTAGGGTTAGGGTTGGGGTTAGGGTTAGGGTTAGGGTTGGGGTTAGGTTTATGGTTGGGGTTAGGTTTAGGGTTGGTGTTAGGGTTAGGGTTTGGGTTAGGGTTAGGGTTAGGGTTAGGGTTGGGGTTAGGTTTATGGTTGGGGTTAGGGTTAGGGTTAGGGTTAGGGTTAGGGTTAGGTTTATGGTTGGGGTTAGGTTTAGGGTTGGTGTTAGGGTTAGGGTTGGGGTTAGGGTTAGGGTTAGGGTTAGGGTTAGGCTAGGGTTAGTGTTAGGGTTGAGGTTAGGTTTAGGGTTGGGGTTAGGTTTATGGTTGGGGTTAGGGTTAGGGTTAGGGTTAGGGTTAGGGTTAGGGTTAGGATTGGGGTTAGGGTTAGGTTAGGGTCAGGGTTAGGCTTAGGGTAGAGTTAGGAGGGTTGTAGGACATGTCACACACACCTCACGAGCACACACACACACCAAACACACACCCCAAACACACACCCCTCACACACACTACACACACATACAGACACACACAAACACACCAAATATATACACACACACGTACACACCCAACACACACCCCCCCACACACACACAACCCACGCATACAGACACACACAAAAACACCACAAACATACACACACACACATAAACACCCAACACACACACGCTTACGCACACACACCACACACACCACACGCTTGCACACACAAACCACACCACATCACACACACCACCCACACAAACAACACACACACACACACACCTACACACACACACACCACACACACGCACCACACACACATGTTCTTTCCAAGCAATTGTAGGAAGCAGTCTTTCACAGGGAGGCTGGGAACAGAACAGGAGAAAATCACCCGGAACCTGGGAACACAAGAGGAAAAAACAACATCCCAACGTCCCACCGTCCGGCCGGGACTCTGATAAACAGAAATATTATTCCTCCACTCTGTTGCTGTTTGTCAGGGTGGCTCTCTTTACTCTGCTCTCCTCGTCCTCAGTTTCTTCTGCACTACACTAGATTCGGGTGGTAAATGCGTGTCTCTTACTTTCAGGGGCGGCAGGTAGCCTAGTGGTTAGAGTGGTGGACTAGTAACCGAAAGGTTGCAAGATTGAATCCCAGAGCGGACAAGGTACAAATCTGTCGTTCTGACCTTGAACAAGGCAGTTAACCCACTGTTCCTAGACCAGTTAACCCACTGTTCCTAGACCAGTTAACCCACTGTTCCTAGACCAGTTAACCCACTGTTCCTAGACCAGTTAACCCACTGTTCCTAGACCAGTTAACCCACTGTTCCTAGACCAGTTAACCCACTGTTCCTAGACCAGTTAACCCACTGTTCCTAGACCAGTTAACCCACTGTTCCTAGACCAGTTAACCCACTGTTCCTAGACCAGTTAACCCACTGTTCCTAGACCAGTTAACCCACTGTTCCTAGACCAGTTAACCCACTGTTCCTAGACCAGTAAACCCACTGTTCCTAGACCAGTTAACCCACTGTTCCTAGACCAGTTAACCCACTGTTCCTAGACCAGTTAACCCACTGTTCCTAGACCAGTTAACCCACTGTTCCTAGACCAGTTAACCCCACTGTTCCTAGACCAGTTAACCCACTGTTCCTAGACCAGTTAACACACTGTTCCTAGACCAGTTAACACACTGTTCCTAGACCAGTTAACCCACTCTTCCAAGGCCGTCATTGAAAATAAGAATGTGTTCTTAAATGACTTGTCTAGTTAATGGTCTTCCTATAGACCTGGACCACTCTGGTTTACAGATGGTCTCCCTATAGACCTGGGCCACTCTGGTTTACAGATGGTCTTCCTATAGACCTGGGCCACTCTGGTTTACAGATGGTCTCCCTATAGACCTGGACCACTCTGGTTTACAGATGGTCTTCCTATAGACCTGGACCACTCTGGTTTACAGATGGTCTCCCTATAGACCTGGACCACTCTGGTTTACAGATGGTCTCCCTATAGACCTGGACCACTCTGGTTTACAGATGGTCTTCCTATAGACCTGGGCCACTCTGGTTTACAGATGGTCTCCCTATAGACAAGGACCACTCTGGTTTACAGATGGTCTTCCTATAGACCTGGACCACTCTGGTTTACAGATGGTCTTCCTATAGACCTGGACCACTCTGGTTTACAGATGGTCTTCCTATAGACCTGGACCACTCTGGTTTACAGATGGTCTCCCTATAGACCTGGACCACTCTGGTTTACAGATGGTCTTCCTATAGACCTGGACCACTCTGGTTTACAGATGGTATTCCTATAGACCTGGACCACTCTGGTTTACAGATGGTCTTCCTATAGATGTGGACCACTCTGGTTTACAGATGGTCTTCCTATAGACCTGGACCACTCTGGTTTACAGATGGTCTTCCTATAGACCTGGACCACTCTGGTTTACAGATGGTCTTCCTATAGACCTGGACCACTCTGGTTTACAGATGGTCTTCCTATACACCTGGACCACTCTGGTTTACAGATGGTCTTCCTATAGACCTGGACCACTCTGGTTTACCGATGGTCTTCCTATAGACCTGGGCCACTCTGGTTTACAGATGGTCTTCCTATAGACCTGGGCCACTCTGGTTTACAGATGGTCTTCCTATAGACCTGGACCACTCTGGTTTACAGATGGTCTTCCTATAGACCTGGGCCACTCTGGTTTACAGATGGTCTTCCTATAGACCTGGACCACTCTGGTTTACAGATGGTCTTCCTATAGACCTGGGCCACTCTGGTTTACAGATGGTCTTCCTATAGACCTGGACCACTCTGGTTTACAGATGGTCTTCCTATAGACCTGGACCACTCTGGTTTACAGATGGTCTTCCTATAGACCTGGACCACTCTGGTTTACAGATGGTCTTCCTGTAGACCTGGGCCACTCTGGTTTACAGATGGTCTTCCTATAGACCTGGACCACTCTGGTTTACATATGGTCTTCCTATAGACCTGGACCACTCTGGTTTACAGATGGTCTTCCTATAGACCTGGGCCACTCTGGTTTACAGATGGTCTTCCTATAGACCTGGACCACTCTGGTTTACAGATGGTCTTCCTATAGACCTGGGCCACTCCGGTTTACAGATGGTCTCCCTATAGACCTGGACCACTCTGGTTTACAGATGGTCTCCCTATAGACCTGGACCACTCTGGTTTACAGATGGTCTTCCTATAGACCTGGACCCTACAGGAGGAGGCTGTTCCATGGTCACATGAACCGCTCCAGACTGGTCCCAGATCTGTTAGGGCCGTTTAAACTTCTTATGGATCAAATCGATTTGACAACATCCGGTGAAATGGCAGAGCGCCAAATTCAAATTAAATTACTATAAATATTAAACCTTCCTTGAAATCACACATGCAATAAATCAAATTAAAGCTACCCTTGTTGTTAATCCAGCCAACATGTCATGTTTAAAAAAGGCTTTATGGCGAAAGCAAACCATGCTATTATCTGAGGACAGCACCCCATCAAACAAAGACAGACAATCATAATTCAACCCACCAGGGGCGACACGACTCTCAGAAATAAAGATAGAATTCATTCCTTACCTTTGACGAGCTTCCTCTGTCCCGTAAACATCATAAATGGTCCTTTTGTTCGATTAATTATGTCGTTATATCTCCAAAATGTCAATTTATTTGGCGCTTTTGATCCAGAAAAACACCACTTCCAATTCGCGCAATATGACTACAAAATATTTCATAAATGACCTGTAATCTTTGACCAAACATTTCGAACAACTTGAAGTATTTTTTTACGTAAATAATCGATCAAATTTAAGACGGGATAAACTGTGTTCAATACCGGACGAAAACAAAGTGGAGCATGCTTTTCAGGTCACGCGCCTCTAACAAACAGTACACTTCACTTGACCCTCGTTTTGGACAGCCCTACTTCTTCATTACACAAAGGAAAAACATCAACCAATTTATAATCAGTGGAAGCGATAGGAACTGCAAGCAACTGCCTTAGAATTCTAGATTCCCATTGAAAATCCATTAAAAAGAGAGTAACCTCAAAAAAACAAATCCTGGATGGATTGTCCTCGGAGTTTTGACCTGCCAAATAAGTTATGTTATACTCACAGACATCATTCAAACAGTTTTAGAAACTTCAGAGTGTTTCTATCCGAATCCATCAATTATATGCATATCCTAGCTTCTGGGCCTGAGTAGCAGGCAGTTTAATTTGGGAACACTTTTCACCCGGACGTGAAAATACTGCCCCCTTGCCTTAAGACGTTTTAAGCAACTCCAACTATGACCATAGGAGTTGGTTAAACAGCACAAACAGATCTGGGACCAGGCAAAACAAAATACTCCTCTCTGCATGCAGTTCAGAGAACCTGACCTATGGGTCTGAAAACAGGTTGGAAACCAGTTTTTTGAGGAATGCATGACCTGAACGTTAGTTTTTCATGGAAATGTTTATTTGCTTGTGTCATTTGTAAATGTGACATTCAAGAGAAGGGCAACAGGAGCAGTGTAGAGTATGTTCACCTATAGGGGAGAGCTGAGACGAAAGTAACACGGGAGAGAAAGTATGCCCATTTTCTCAGATGTGACAGAAGCTAGAATGACGTAGTGAAGTCAGCATGTTTCTAATGTGGAGGATGAGTTCCCTGCAACAACAAAAAAAACAGCCCAATCCGGACATGAACGTAACAATGTGGACACCTGCTCGTCGAACATCTCAATCTGAAATCACGGGCATTAATATAGAGTTGGTCCTCCTCTTTTGCTTCTATAACAGCCTCCACTCTTCTGGGAAGGCTTTTCACTCGACGTTGGAACATTTCTGCAGGGACTTGCTTACATTCAGCCAGAAGAGCATTAGTGAGGTCGGGCACTGATGTTAAGCAGTCTGTGTTCCAATTCATCCCAAAGGTACTCGATGGGGTTGAGGTCAGGGCTCTGTGCCGGCCAGTCAAGTTCTTCCACACCGATCTCAAAAAAAAACATTTCTGTATGGACCTTGCTTTTTGCATGGGGCATGCAGAAAGGTTTAAAACGGACTTGTTGGAAAGGTGGCATCCTATGACTGTGCCATGTTGAAAATCAATGAGGTCTTCAGTAAGGCCATTCTACTGCCAATGTTTGTCTATGGAGATTGAATGGCTGTGTGATCAATTGTTTGTCAAATGTATACTGTATGTAAAGTGTGATATAAAAAATGTATGTATATGTAGCAAAAAAATATGTAAAAACTACAAAATATAAAAATAAAACATCGGAGTAAATCAAGCAATATTTTGAGTTCTGACAGTTGAACTAAACTCATGAGGCATTTTGCTCCAGCAAATCAATCCCCGAACAACAACAAAGGACCTTGTGAAGATGCTGGAGGAAAAAAGTACAAAAGTATCTATATCCACAGTAAACCGAGTCCTATATCGACATAACCTGAAAGGCCGTTCAGCAAGGAAGAAGCCACTGCTCCAAAACTGCTATAAAAAAGCCAGACTAAGGTTTGCAACTGCACATGGGGACAAAGATCAAACTTTTTGGAGAAATGTCCTCTCGTCTGATGAAACAAAAATGGAACTGTTTGGACATAATGACCATCGTTATGCTTGGAGGAAAAAGGGGAATGCTTGCAAGCTGAAGAACACCATCCCAACTGTGTAACACGGGGGTGGCAGCATCATGTTGTGGGGGTGCTTTGCAGCAGGAAGGACTGGTACACTTCACAAAATAGTTGGTATCATGAGGGGGAAAATTTTTGTGGATATATTGAAGCAACATCTCAAGACATCAGTCAGGAAGTTAAAGCTTGGTCACAAATGGGTCTTCCAAATGGACAATGACCCAAAGCATACTTCCAAAGTTGTGGCAAAAAGGCTTAAGGACAGTACAGTCAAGGTATTGTAGTGGCCATAACAAAGCCCTGACCTCAAATCCATAGAACCTTTCTAGGCAGATCTGAAAAGTGTGTGCGAGCAAGGAGGCCTACAAACCCAACTCAGTTACACCAGCTCTGTCAGAAGGAATGGGCCAAAATTCACCCAACTTATTATGGGATGCTTGTGGAAGGCTACCTGAAACAATTGACCCAAGTTAAACAACTCAAAAGGCAATGCTACCAAATACTAATTGAGTGTCTGTAAACTTCTCACCCACTGGGAATGTGTTTAAAGAAATAAAAGCTGAAATAAATCATTTTCTTTCATATTATTCTGACAGTCTCACATATAGGACTAGGAGTTGTGACCTATGTTGAAGATACAAAGGTTAGAACAAGTGAATGGGATCAGTACAGTTGCTAACTAGCTTGTCCCTTAGTTTACAATTCTTCCCAATTTAAGCAAACACTTATGGGATATTAGAATCCTCTTGTCTTAACCTTTGTCATCTTAAACCTGGGACCTGACCAGGAAGAAGTCTAGAACCCGTGTTGTATGGAAAGGGCTATACGGTCACACCTGACCTGCAAAACAATATTTCATTTCAGAATTGGTTCAAATTAGGTCAAGGTTAAGGTTAGAGTTCAGGTAAGGATTGGGGTTAGGGTTAAGCACTAGGGGTCAGTATTTAGGAATTGGTTAAGGTTAGAGTTTAGGTTAGGGTTAGAGTTCAGGTTAGGATTAGGGTTCAGCGCTAGGGGTCAGTAATTAGGGATTGGTTAAGGTTAGAGTTCAGGTAAGGGTTAACGTTAGAGTTCAGGTAAGGGTTAGAGTTCAGGTAAGGGTTAGAGTTCAGGTAAGGGTTAGAGTTAGAGTTCAGGTAAGGGTTAGAGTTAGAGTTCAGGTAAGGGTTAACGTTAGAGTTCAGGTAAGGGTTAGGGTTAGAGTTCAGGTAAGGGTTAGAGTTAGAGTTCAGGTAAGGGTTAGAGTTCAGGTAAGGGTTAGAGTTAGAGTTCAGGTAAGGGTTAGAGTTAGAGTTCAGGTAAGGGTTAGGGTTAGAGTTCAGGTAAGGGTTAGGGTTAGAGTTCAGGTAAGGGTTAGAGTTAGAGTTCAGGTAAGGGTTAGGGTTAGAGTTCAGGTAAGGGTTAGAGTTCAGGTAAGGGTTAGAGTTAGAGTTCAGGTAAGGGTTAGAGTTAGAGTTCAGGTAAGGGTTAGGGTTAGAGTTCAGGTAAGGGTTAGGGTTAGAGTTCAGGTAAGGGTTAGAGTTAGAGTTCAGGTAAGGGTTAGGGTTAGAGTTCAGGTAAGGGTTAGGGTTAGAGTTCAGGTAAGGGTTAGGGTTAGAGTTCAGGTAAGGGTTAGGGTTAGAGTTCAGGTAAGGGTTAGGGTTAGAGTTCAGGTAAGGGTTAGGGTTAGAGTTCAGGTAAGGGTTAGAGTTCAGGTAAGGGTTAGGGTTAGAGTTCAGGTAAGGGTTAGAGTTCAGGTAAGGTTTAGGGTTAGAGTTCAGGTAAGGGTTAGGGTTAGAGTTCAGGTAAGGGTTAGAGTTCAGGTAAGGGTTAGAGTTCAGGTAAGGGTTAGAGTTCAGGTAAGGGTTAGGGTTAGGGTTAGAGTTCAGGTAAGGGTTAGAGTTCAGGTAAGGGTTAGAGTTCAGGTAAGGGTTAGAGTTCAGGTAAGGGTTAGAGTTCAGGTAAGGGTTAGGGTTAGGGTTAGAGTTCAGGTAAGGGTTAGGGTTAGGGTTAGAGTTCAGGTAAGGGTTAGAGTTCAGGTAAGGGTTAGGGTTAGAGTTCAGGTAAGGGTTAGGGTTAGAGTTCAGGTAAGGGTTAGGGTTAGAGTTCAGGTAAGGGTTAGGGTTAGAGTTCAGGTAAGGGTTAGGGTTAGAGTTCAGGTAAGGGTTAGGGTTCAGGTAAGGGTTAGGGTTAGGGTTAGAGTTAACCTCAACATTATATGTGTTGTTGTTTTTACCATTGAGGACCACTTTGGAAACAAGCTTTTTAATTAATCCCTCCAATTGATATCCGCTGGGTCGTTGCATATGTCTGTTCCCAAAATAAATTAAATTCAAAAAATAAATTAAATTCAAAAAAATAAATTAAATTAAAAAAAGGGTCTATGTCGGGATGGAGGAGTAGATGTTTTCTTTAAAACCAAGTTGAGATATATAGGAGGGGAAGTTATATATATATATATATATATAAACTGCATTTTGCTGATGTGACCGTTTCTCTAACTGCCTTGTCATGATGTGTTGCTTCATCACTAGCTAGCAGTCTCCATCTGCATCCCAGATGGGACCCTGTTCCCTATAAAGTGCTCTACTTTTAGACCAGCCCTAATCGAAAGTAGTGCACTATACAGGGAATAGGTGGGCATTTGGGACGTAGCCAATCTGTTTATTAGCTTTAGTGTAGAGAAATATCTCCAATCCAAGTTTCTTATTTAAACAAGCCCGTTGTGATTTCTCTACTCTAATCACAACCTCGGCTTTAAAGGGAAATATCACTAGCTGTCACAGAAGCATGTAGCTAAACTGGTGGTCGCATAGTATGGTATGTATGGGGGGAGGGGTTGTGTGTGTGTGTGTGTGTGTGTGTGTGTGTGTGTGTGTGTGTGTGTGTGTGTGTGTGTGTGTGTGTGTGTGTGTGTGTGTGTGTGTGTGTGTGTGTGTGTGTGTGTGTGTGTGTGTGTGTGTGTGTGTGTGTGTGTGTGTGTGTGTCTGCAACTATGTGTGTGTGGTGCCTCCACCGCGAGTGAGCATTATACCCAGGGCCAATAGGAAAGAGGGAGAGGGGGACCACACTCTAGCACATCCTGTTTGACTTGACCTCAGAGGATATTCTCCTTTTCCAAGCAAACAAACCACCAGCATTTTGGACTGTACCTATGTCTGTCTGAGGGGAAGGGAGGGCAGGCAGGGGGGTCCCTCTCTCTCTCTTTCTCTCTCTCCCTCCCTCTCTCAGTTCGTACCAACGTCGGAGGGGAAGGGAAGGATGTCAGACAGGAGGGTCCCTCCCTCTCTCTCTCTCTCTCTCTCTCTCTCTCTCTCTCTCTCTGTCTCTCTCTCCCTCTCTCTCTCTTTCTCTCTCTCTCTCTCTCCCTCTCTCAGTTCGTACCAACGTCGGAGGGGAAGGGAGGGGATGTCAGACAGGAGGGTCCCTCTCTCTCTCTCTCTCTCTCTCTCTCTCTCTCTCTCTCTCTCTCTCTCTCTCTCTCTCTCTCTCTCTCTCTCTCTCTGTCTCTCTCCCTCTCTCTCTCTCTGTCTCTCTCTCTCTCTCTCCCTCTCTCTCTCTCTGTCTCTCTCTGTCTCTCTCTGTCTCTCTCTCTGTCTCTCTCTGTCTCTCTCTCTCTCTCTCCCTCTCTCTGCCTCTCTCTCCCTCTCCCTCTCTCCCTCTCTCTCAGATCGTTCCAACGTTGGAGGGGAAGGAAGGGGATGGGGAGACAGGGGGATCTCTCTCTCTCTCTCTCTGTGGTGGTGAAATGAAGGGTATAATGCAAAGCAGGATCAATGAGTAAGAAAACTAGCCTAAATATTCTGACAAAACATTTCATTTTTTACAACAAAAAAAACATGGGTTCCATTATGTCTGCACTATAGGTCAAACTCTACATTAATTACCATTAATTACCACAGTAAGAACCTCATACCAACGGTGGTGGTGGTAGTGTGATGGTTTGGGGTCAGCATGGTGGTAGTAGCGTGATGGTTTGGGGTCAGCATGGTGGTGGTAGTGTGATGGTTTGGGGTCAGCATGGTGGTGGTAGCGTGATGGTTTGGGGTCAGCATGGTGGTGGAAGTGTGATGGTTTGGGGTCAGCATGGTGGTGGTAGTGTGATGGTTTGGGGTCAACATGGTGGTGGTAGTGTGATGGTTTGGGGTCAGCATGGTGGTGGTAGTGTGATGGTTTGGGGTCAGCATGGTGGTGGTAGCGTGATGGTTTGGGGTCAGCATGGTGGTGGTAGCGTGATGGTTTGGGGTCAGCATGGTGGTGGTAGTGTGATGGTTTGGGGTCAGCATGGTGGTGGTAGTGTGATGGTTTGGGGTCAGCATGGTGGTGGTAGTGTGATGGTTTGGGGTCAGCATGGTGGTGGTAGTGTGATGGTTTGGGGTCAGCATGGTGGTGGTAGTGTGATGGTTTGGGGTCAGCATGGTGGTGGTGGTGTGATGGTTTGGGGTCAGCATGGTGGTGGTAGTGTGATGGTTTGGGGTCAGCATGGTGGTGGTAGTGTGATGGTTTGGGGTCAGCATGGTGGTGGTAGTGTGATGGTTTGGGGTCAGCATGGTGGTGGTAGTGTGATGGTTTGGGGTCAACATGGTGGTGGTAGTGTGATGGTTTGGGGTCAGCATGGTGGTGGTAGTGTGATGGTTTGGGGTCAGCATGGTGGTGGTAGCGTGATGGTTTGGGGTCAGCATGGTGGTGGTAGCGTGATGGTTTGGGGTCAGCATGGTGGTGGTAGTGTGATGGTTTGGGGTCAGCATGGTGGTGGTAGTGTGATGGTTTGGGGTCAGCATGGTGGTGGTAGTGTGATGGTTTGGGGTCAGCATGGTGGTGGTAGTGTGATGGTTTGGGGTCAGCATGGTGGTGGTAGTGTGATGGTTTGGGGTCAGCATGGTGGTGGTAGTGTGATGGTTTGGGGTCAGCATGGTGGTGGTAGTGTGATGGTTTGGGGTCAGCATGGTGGTGGTAGTGTGATGGTTTGGGGTCAGCATGGTGGTGGTAGTGTGATGGTTTGGGGTCAGCATGGTGGTGGTAGTGTGATGGTTTGGGGTCAGCATGGTGGTGGTAGTGTGATGGTTTGGGGTCAGCATGGTGGTGGTAGTGTGATGGTTTGGGGTCAGCATGGTGGTGGTAGTGTGATGGTTTGGGGTCAGCATGGTGGTGGTAGTGTGATGGTTTGGGGTCAGCATGGTGGTTTGGGGTCAGCATGGTGGTGGTAGTGTGATGGTTTGGGGTCAGCATGGTGGTTTGGGGTCAGCATGGTGGTGGTAGTGTGATGGTTTGGGGTCAGCATGGTGGTGGTAGTGTGATGGTTTGGGGTCAGCATGGTGGTGGTAGTGTGATGGTTTGGGGTCAGCATGGTGGTGGTGGTGGTGTGATGGTTTGGGGTCAGCATGGTGGTGGTAGTGTGATGGTTTGGGGTCAGCATGGTGGTGGTAGTGTGATGGTTTGGGGTCAGCATGGTGGTGGTAGTGTGATGGTTTGGGGTCAGCATGGTGGTGGTAGTGTGATGGTTTGGGGATGCTTTGCTGCCTCAGGACCTGGACGAGTTTCCATCATTGAAGGAACCGTGAATTCTTCTCTGTATCAGATATTTCTACAGGAGAATGTCAGGCCCATCTGTCTTTGAGCTGATACTGAAGCACAGCTGGGTCATGCATCCAAAACACACAATCAAGTCTACATGAAAATGACTAAAAAAGAAACACATTTTAAAGTTTTAGGAATGTCAAAGTCCAGACCTAATGCCAATTGAAATGTTTAAGCAGGACTTGAAACAAGGAGTTCATGCCCCCAAATCCCACAAACGTCGCTGTGTTAAAGTAGTTCTGCATGGAAGAGTGGGCCAGAATTCATCCACAGTGATATGAGAGACTGATCAACAACTACAGGAAGTGTTTGGTTGGAGTCACTGCAGCTACAGGTGGCACAACCAGTTATTGATTATAAAGGGGCAATTACTTTTTCACACAGGGGAAATGGGTGTTGTATAACTTTGTTTATTAAAAAAAAAAAAAAAAAAAAAAAAAGTTGTTTCATTTGTAAACTCAGGTTCCCTTTATTGAATATTAGGTTTTGGTATAATATTTGCTAACATTCCAAAAATATGCACACAAAAAAATAAAATCATTAAAAATATTTTTCACAGCTCTGCTAGATTGGTTACAACTCATCCTGTGGCCAACACATGGTAACATGGAGAGTTTAACAGTGTAGTTTAACAGTGTAGTTTAACTGTGTCGTTTAACAGTGTAGTTTAACAGTGTAGTTTAACAGTGTCGTTGAACAGTGTCGTTTAACAGTGTAGTTTAACAGTGTCGTTTAACAGTGTCGTTTAACAGTGTAGTTTAACAGTGTAGTTTAACAGTGTCGTTTAACAGTGTAGTTTAACAGTGTCGTTTAACAGTGTCGTTTAACAGTGTAGTTTAACAGTGTAGTTTAACAGTGTAGTTTAACAGTGTAGTTTAACAGTGTCGTTTAACAGTGTCGTTTAACAGTGTAGTTTAACAGTGTAGTTTAACAGTGTAGTTTAACAGTGTAGTTTAACAGTGTCGATTAACAGTGTAGTTTAACAGTGTAGTTTAACAGTGTAAGTCAGCCTGTTGTGAGTGGTGGCATCCCTCTGACACCATTTTCCCTGCTGTGTTTTTGGTCCAGTGTCTAGTTTCACCCACATGACAACATAACAGTATAAGCCTGTGTGTGTGTGTGTGTGTGTGTGTGTGTGTGTGTGTGTGTGTGTGTGTGTGTGTGTGTGTGTGTGTGTGTGTGTGTGTGTGTGTGTGTGTGTGTGTGTGTGTGTGTGTGTGTGTGTGTGTGTGTGTGTGTGTGTGTGTGTGTGTGTGTGTGTGTGTGTGTGTGTGTGTACAGTGCTGTAAAACCTTCTCCACAGTGGGATTAGTGTCAGTAGGCAGGGATAATCCCATTGTCTCCATACTGCTGCTGACCCAAAGCTTCCTGGCGTGCACACACACACACACACACACACACACACACACACACACACACACACACACACACACACACACACACACACACACACACACACACACACACACACACACACTTTTGTATCTGTGGTACATAAGGATATCTCACCCTTTGGGTATTGGTTTAAATTGTCTGCCCGCTGCTCAGCTTGTGGGTGATGACGCAACTGTGTTAGGAATGTAATGGAGATACCTTGTTGTGTCGGGTAGCAGTAGAAGGTCCATGTCACTGATCACAATAATCACATCAACGGGGAATTAACATACTGTACATTATTAAACAACCTATTGCTTATTAATGACACTTGAGTTTAAACACACTTGTAGTTTTAAGCGTTGGGATTTGGGTTTGAAGTAAGTGTCTACAAGAATGTTTGTGGTCATAAACTTGTGTGGTCATCTTTCTTTCGTCATACACACTCCCGTTCAAAAGTTTGGGGTCACTCAGAAATGTCCTTGTTTTTGAAAGAAAAGCTATTTTGAAAGAAAAGCTATAGAATTGATCAGAAATACAGTGTAGACATTGTTAATGCTGTAAATGACTATTGTAGCTGGAAATGGCAGATTATTTAATGGGATATCTACATAGACGTACAGAGGCCCATTATCAGCAACCATCACTCCTGTGTTCCAATGGCACGTTGTGTTAGCTAATCCAAGTTGATCATTTTAAAAGGATAATTGCTCATTAGAAAACCTTTTTTCAATTATGCTAGCACAACTGAAAACTTTTGAACTGATTAAAGAAGCAATAAAACTGTCCTTCTTTAGACTAGTTGAGTATCTGGAGCATCAGCATTTGCGGGTTCGATTACAGGCTCAAAATGGCCAGACACAAATGACTGGACAGAGGAACTCTGCCTAGAAGGCCAAGCATCCCGGAGTAGCCTCTTCACTGTTGACGTTGAGACTGGACAGAGGAACTCTGCCTAGAAGGCCAGCATCCCAGAGTCGCCTCTTCACTGTTGACGTTGAGACTGGACAGAGGAACTCTGCCTAGAAGGCCAAGCATCCCGGAGTAGCCTCTTCACTGTTGAGGTTGAGACTGGACAGAGGAACTCTGCCTAGAAGGCCAGCATCCCGGAGTAGCCTCTTCACTGTTGACGTTGAGACTGGACAGAGGAAGTCTGCCTAGAAGGCCAAGCACCCCGGAGTCGCCTCTTCACTGTTGACGTTGAGACTGGACAGAGGAACTCTGCCTAGAAGGCCAGCATCCCGGGGTAGCCTCTTCACTGTTGACGTTGAGACTGGACAGAGGAACTCTGCCTAGAAGGCCAGCATCCCGGAGTAGCCACTTCACTGTTGACGTTGAGACTGGACAGAGGAACTCTGACTAGAAGGCCAGCATCCCGGAGTAGCCTCTTCACTGTTGACGTTGAGACTGGACAGAGGAACTCTGACTAGAAGGCCAGCATCCCGGGGTAGCCTCTTCACTGCTGTTGACGGGCATGACAAAGAGAAGAGCATTACCAAACTGTGTTTCAAGAGAAGAGAATTACCAAACTGTGATTTAAGAGAAGAGCATTACTAAACTGTGTTTCAAGAGAAGAGCATTACTAAACTGTGGTTCAAGAGAAGAGCATTACTAAACTGTGGTTCAAGAGAAGAGCATTACCAAACTGTGGTTCAAGAGAAGAGCATTACTAAGCTGTGGTTTAAGAGAAGAGCATTACCAAACTGTGGTTCAAGAGAAGAGCATTACTAAACTGTGGTTCAAGAGAAGAGCATTACTAAACCGTGTTTCAAGAGAAGGGCATTACCAAACCGTATAGTGCACTACTTGGGTATCTTGACTAGGGCCCATAGGTCTCTGGTAAAAAGTAGTGTACTATATAGGGAATAGGGAACCATTTCAGCAGCAGCCAAGTATATTTCAAGAGCACTACAAATGTAGGATGCTGTAGTGATGCTAATTCACAGCTTTTACCAAGTTCAGGTGGTGCTACCCTTAAAGCGAGAGAGATGCCTCGTTGGCCTATAGAGTAGAAGACTGCTGTAAGTTTCCATAGTTACCAGCATTGAGTGCTGTAAGGAGCCAGTGAAATGTATGCCACCTTAATTAACCGCTCTTAGGAAAGTGAGAATGGCAATTGTATTCTACTCAAAATGTAGACATTTCCAACTGTTTCCATTGAATTTATCGGATCAATTTATGAAAAGCACTCCAAACCATTTCCCCAAATGGGAGGCATTTGGTCCATTGTTTCAGATTTGTGTTGGTGGTCAATTCAATTCCACTCTTCAATGGTACAGTATGCTCTGTCAATTTTTACACAACTAACCTCACGTTTTAAGATTTTATCACTAAGGAGCTGAGTACTGGGTAGTTACTTGGTTCTGTCAGAAGTTTGGTCCCTCATTAGGCACCACAAAGCCATCTCTCTCTCTCTCTCTCTGATCCAAAGGCGTGAACACAGTCATGAAGAAGGCCCCCTCAGGAGGTTGAAAAAGTTTGGCATGGGCCTTCAAATCCTCAAAATGTTCTACAGCTGCACCGTTGAGAGCATTTTGACTGTCTGCATCACCGCCTGGTATGGCAACAGCACCGCCCTCGATCGCATGGCACTACAGAGTGTGGTGAGGACAGCCCAGTACATCACTGGGACAGAGCTCCCTGCCATCCAGGACCTCTATATCAGACGATGTGGTAGGAAAACCTGGAAAATCATTAAAGAATCCAACCAGCAAAGCCATAGACTATTCTCCATGCTTCCTGATGGCAAGAGGTACCGGTGCATCAAGTCTGGCACCAACAGGCTCTTGAACAGCTTCTATCCCCCAAGCAATAAGACTGATCAATAGCTAACAATATAGCTACACAAACTGAGTTAATCTTGTATCCTCATTGATCTTTTAATCTCTATGCACACTCACAGGGCCCTAGACACTCACACTCACAGGGCCCTAGACACTCACACTCACAGGGCCCTAGACACTCACACTCACAGGGCCCTAGACACTCACACTCACAGGGCCCTAGACACTCACAGGGCCCTAGACACTCACAGGGCCCTAGACACTCACACTCACAGGGACCTAGACACTCACAGGGCCCTAGACACTCACACTCACAGGGCCCTAGACACTCACAGGGCCCTAGACACTCACAGGGCCCTAGACACTCACAGGGCCCTAGACACTCACACTCACAGGGCCATAGACACTCATATGGAAGCTTTTTGGTTTCCTCTGTCTATTCCTCTGTCTAAGGCGCTTTCTTTCTCTCCCTCCAACCTTCCATGGAAATCATCATTGAGCTCCTTAATGGAACTCCTTTTCATATGGTGGCCCCAGAGGGACAGTCCATATCTGGAGTCTGGGACTTTCTGAGACCATACGGTCTGCACCTGTTACCGGTGGTTCTAAGCACCACATTGCTCTTATACTGGGGTTATACTGGGGTTAAACTGGGGTTATACTGGGGTTATACAGGGGTTATACTGGGGTTAAACTGGGGTTATACTGGGGTTATACTGGGGTTATACTGGGGTTAAACTGGGGTTATACTGGGGTTATACTGGGGTTATACAGGGGTTATACTGGGGTTAAACTGGGGTTATACTGGGGTTATACTGGGGTTATACTGGGGTTAAACTGGGGTTATACTGGGGTTATACTGTGGTTATACTGGGGTTAAACTGTGGTTATACTGGGGTTAAACTGTGGTTATACTGGGGTTAAACTGGGGTTATACTGGGGTTATACTGGGGTTATACTGGGGTGTAAACTGGGGTTATACTGTGGTTAAACTGGGGTTATTCTGGGGTTATACTGGGGTTATACTGGGGTTAAACTGGGGTTAAACTGGGGTTATACTGGGGTTATACTGGGGTTAAACTGGGGTTAAACTGGGGTTATACTGGGGTTAAACTTGCCTGAGACTGGGTCTGGGTTTGAAACCAGTGTTGGGGGTTTAAACTGGCCTGAGACTGGGTCTGCGTTTGAAACCAGAGTTGGGGGTTTAAACTGGCCTGAGACTGGGTCTGCGTTTGAAACCAGAGTTGGGGGTTTAAACTGGCCTGAGACTGGGTCTGCGTTTGAAACCAGAGTTGAGTGTACATGACACTGCAACAAAATTTACCCATGGGCACAATAAAGTCAGTAAAGTAGAGTGCCAAAATCTGGTAATCTCTCTACAACTCCAAAATACTTGCATATAGGTTCCACATTCAGAGGTACATCTTTTACAATCGGGAGAAATGTCTGTCTTCATTCTATGGAGTCTCACTGCGGTGTAACAAAAAATGTGTAACTGTAGATTATTTCATTTGTACATTACTAGAGGAGCATTATACCCTGTCGCAAACATCCACCCATAACTCATCCCTGATAGTCCAAGGTCCTTTTCCCAGATTATTTTCAGAGGAGTGAAGGAGGAGCCTCCATTCTCAGAAAGGAGTCTAGAGATATAGGAGATGTTGTCTTTGATGGGTTGTGCTGTGACAAGAAGGGTCTCAACTTCATTCAGCTGAGCTCTAAACCTCCCCTTGGAAGTGAATGAGGAAATGGCATGTCTAATTTGAAGATACAGTGAGCAATTTGAAGATACAGTGCTTTTATACTGATAACAAGTTCAAACAGGTGCCATTAATACAGGTAATGAGTGGAGGACAGAGGAGCCTCTTAAAGGAGAAGTTACAGGTCTGTGAGAGACAGAAATCTTGCTTGTTTGTAGGTGAGCAAATACTTATTTTCCACCATAATTTGCAAATAAATTCATAGAAAAATCCTACAATGTGATTTTCTGGAATTTTTTTATAATTTTGTCTGTCATAGTTTAAGTATACCTATGATCAAAATTACAGGCCTCTCTCATCTTTTTAAGTGGGAGAACTTGCACAATTGGTGGCTGACTAAATAATTTTGTGCCCCACTGTATATATATATATTTTATAATCCCTGCAGAGCTCTTGAAATGATTTCAGTGTAGTTTGTACCTTCTCAGCCTTCAGTGAAGCCAGCAGGACAGGGGGGTGGAACACCTTCTCAGCCTTCAGTGAAGCCAGCAGGACAGTGGCGTGGAACACCTTCTCAGCCTTCAGTGAAGCCAGGAGGACAGTGGCGTGGAACACCTTCTCAGCCTTCAGTGAAGCCAGCAGGACAGGGGGTGGAACACCTTCTCAGCCTTCAGTGAAGCCAGCAGGACAGGGGCATGGAACACCTTCTCAGCCTTCAGTGAAGCCAGCAGGACAGTGGCGTGGAACACCTTCTCAGCCTTCAGTGAAGCCAGCAGGACAGTGGGGTGGAACACATTCCATCAAAAGGATGGCAAATGTTACCTCTCTCTAATAAATCCAGCTTGGTCCACTTTAATATCAAAAAGACAGTGAATGTTACCTCTCTCTAATAAATCCAGCTTGGTCCACTTTAATATCAAAAAGACAGTGAATGTTACCTCTCTCTAATAAATCCAGCTTGGTCCACTTTAATATCAAAAAGAAAGCGAATGTTACCTCTAATAAATCCAGCTTGGTCCACTTTAATATCAAATATACGGCAAATGTTACCTCTCTCTAATAAATCCAGCTTGGTCCACTTTAATATCAAAAAGACAGCGAATGTTACCTCTGTTGAAGTCAGGTGCAGGAGAGCAAAGAGTTGTGATCACTCTTTATTTGGACAGAAGCACAACAAACCGACACAACTGCGTCAAACCTCCAGCCAAAATGCAAAAAAAATAAATGCGCCAAATACAGTCACAAAACTAACGTTAATCACAAAATCTCCTAAGGGTTCAACAAGAATACCCAGGGAGGAAACAATCAGTCTGGCGCATCACACTGAACATGAAACAAAATAATAACACACAAAGATATGGGGGGGAACAGAGGAATATATATATGTAATGTGATTAGGGAATGTAAACCAGGTGTGCGGAGAACAAGACAAAACAAATGGAAAAATTAAAAATGTAGCGGCGATGGCTAGAAGGTCGGCAACGTCGACCGCCGCCCGAACAAGGAGAGGAACCGACTTCGGCGGATGTCGTGACTGTCTCTAATAAATCCAGCTTGGTCCGGCTTTAATATCAAAAAGACAGCGAATGTTACCCGTCTCTAATAAATCCAGCTTGGTCCGGCTTTAATATCAAAAAGACAGCGAATGTTACCCGTCTCTAATAAATCCAGCTTGGTCCGCCTTAATTATTTTGGGAAGAAGAGTGTTTAGTCTTTTGGCAAGCAATTTGGTAATTATTTTATAGTCGAAATGTCATGTTTGTCATTTATTATCATGTCTTGTCCCTGTGCTCCCCATTCTATTCGTTTCCCTCTGCTGGTCTTATTAGGTTCTTTCCCTCTTTCTATCCCTCTCTCTCCCCCTCCCTCTCTCACTCTCTCGCTCTCTCTTCTCTCTATCGTTCCGTTCCTGCTCCCAGCTGTTCCTATTCCCCTAATCATCATTTAGTCTTCCCACACCTGTTCCCGATCCTTTCCCCTGATTAGAGTCCCTATTTCTTCCTTTGTGTTCCGTTCCTGTCCTGTCGGTTCCTTGTTTAGAATTCACCGTGCTGTGATTGTGTATCGCCCTGTCCTGTCGTGTTTTTGCCTTCATCAGATGCTGCGTGTGAGCAGGTGTCTCTGTCAACTACGGCCTGCGCCTAATGTGGGCGACCTGCAGTCTGTGGCCGCTTCTCCTGTTATTCCCTCTACAGACTAGAGGATTTCTGTTATTCCCTGTTTGGACATTTCCTGTTAAGGATTCAGGATTTGTCGTTTTCTGTTTGGACTTGAATAAACTCTGTTTCTGTTAAGTCGCTTTTGGGTCCTCTTTCACCTGCATGACAGAAGGAACCGACCAAGGAATGGACCCAGCGACTTCAGACGCTCGTTACACTGCCGTCGAGATAGGAGCCATGCTCGGCAGACACGAGCAGGAATTGTCTGCTGCTCGCCATGCCGTGGAGAACCTGGCCGCTCAGGTTTCCGACCTTTCTGGACAGTTCCAGAGTCAACACTGTAATGTGCCACCTGTTACTTCCTGGCCTGCCGAGCCTCCAGAACCTAGGGTTAATAACCCACCTTGCTACTCCGGGCAGCCCACTGAGTGCCGCTCCTTTCTCACGCAGTGTGAGATTGTGTTCTCTCTCCAA
Source organism: Oncorhynchus gorbuscha (assembly GCF_021184085.1). Taxonomy (NCBI): domain Eukaryota; kingdom Metazoa; phylum Chordata; class Actinopteri; order Salmoniformes; family Salmonidae; genus Oncorhynchus; species Oncorhynchus gorbuscha. The sequence goes on from NC_060184.1 coordinate 8,155,138, forward strand.
CCCAACACATACTCTAGAGAGAGAGCTCGGGTTTTACGTCATTTCACTCCTTACTGGCCGGGCTCGAGAATGGGGCACAGCTATCTGGGAGGCAAGGGCTGATTGCTCTAACAAGTTCCAGAACTTTAAAGAGGAGATGATTCGGGTTTTTGATTCAGTTTTTGTGGGGAGGCTTCTAGGGCCCTGGCTTCCTTATGCCAAGGTGAACGGTCCATAACGGATTATTCTATTGAGTTGGGACTCTTGCTGCCTCTAGTGAGTGGAATGAGCCGGCTGCTGCTCGCTCGTTTTCTGGAGGGACTCCACGCAGTGGTTAAGGATGAGATTCTCTCCTGGGAGGTTCCTTCAGATGTGGACTCTTTGATTGCTCTCGCCATCCGCATAGAACACGGGTAGATCTTGTGGACTGTGAAGAGAGTCTGGCATCAACGGTGTTTCCCTGCTCCGCATCGCAACCATCTCCCTCCTCTGGCTTTGAGACTGAGCCCATGCAGCTGGGAGGGATTCGCATCTCGACTAAGGAGAGGGAACGGAGGATCACCAACCGCCTGTGCCTCTATTAGAGTTGCTGGACATTTTGTTAATTCATGTCCAGTAATGCCAGAGCTCATCTGTAAGCGGAGGGCTACAGGTGAGCGCAACTCTCAAGTCTCTCCATCAAGATCCTGTAACTTTGTCGGTCCATCTACGCTGGACCGGTTCGGTTTTGCAACATGTAAGTGCCTTGATAGACTCTGGGGCTGAGGGTTGTTTCATGGACAAGCATGGGTTCGGAAACATGACATTCCTTTCAGAGAGTTAGAGAAGCCTACGCCCATGTTCAACCTTAGATGGTAGTCATCTTCCCAGTATCAGATTTGAGACACTACCTTTAACCCTCACAGTATCTGGTAACCACAGTGAGACTATTTCTTTTTTGATTTTCCGTTCACCGTTTACACCTGTTGTTTTGGGTCATCCCTGGCTAGTATGTCATAATCCTTCTATTAATTGGTCTAGTAATTCTATCCTATCCTGAACGTTTCTTGTCATGTGAAGTGTTTAATGTCTGCCATCCCTCCCGTTTCTTCTGTCCCTACTTCTCAGGAGGAACCTGGCGATTTGACAGGAGTGCCGGAGGAATATCATGATCTGCGCACGGTCTTCAGTCGGTCCCGAGCCAACTCCCTTCCTCCTCACCGGTCGTATGATTGTAGTATTGATCTCCTTCCTGTAATGGGGACCACTCCTCCTCGAGGTAGACTATACTCTCTGTCGGCTCCCGAACGTAAGGCTCTCGAGGATTATTTGTCTGTGTCTCTTGACGCCGGTACCATAGTGCCTTCTTCCTCTCCGGGGGGCGGGGTTCTTTTTGTTAAGAAGAAGGTGGTACTCTGCCCCTGCGTAGATATCGAGGCTGAATGACATAACGGTTAAGAATCGTTATCCGTTCCCTTATGTCATCAGCCTTCGAGATTCTGGGGAGCCAGGTGCTTTACTAAGTTGGACCTTCGTAACGCTTACCATCTCGTAGCATCAGAGAGGGGGAGAGTGGAAAACGGCGTTTAACACTCCGTTAGGGCATTTTGAGTATGTGGGTTCTGCCGTAGATAGAGTCTCGCCAATGCGCCAGCTGTTTTTCAGGCATTAGTTAATGATGTTCTGAGAGACATGCTGAACATCTTTGTTTTTGTCTATCTTGACGATATCCTGATTTTTTCTCCGTCACTCGAGATTCATGTTCAGCACGTTCGACGTGTTCTACAGCGTAATTTGAGAATTGTCTCTACGTAAAGGCTGAGAAGTGCTCTTTTCATGTCTCCTCCGTTACTTTTCTCGGTTCCGTTATTTCCGCTGAAGGCATTCAGATGGATTCCGCTAAGGTCCAAGCTGTCAGTGATTGGCCCGTTCCAAGGTCACGTGTCGAGTTGCAGCGCTTTTTAGGTTTCGCTAATTTCTATCGGCGTTTCATTAGATAATTTCGGAGTTGCTGCCCCTCTCACAGCTCTTACTTCTGTCAAGACGTGTTTTAAGTGGTCCGGTTCCGCCCAGGGAGCTTTTGATCTTCTAAAAGAACGCTTTACGTCCGCTCCTATCCTCGTTACTCCTGACGTCACAGACAATTCATTGTCGAGGTTGTGTCAGAGGTAGGCGTGGGAGCCATTCTATCCCAGCGCTTCCAGTCTGACGATAAGGTTCATCCTGCGCTTATTTTTCTATCGCCTGTCGCCATCTGAGCGCAACTATGATGTGGGTAACCGTGAACTGCTCGCCATCCGCTTAGCCCTAGGCGAATGGCGACAGTGGTTGGAGGGCGACCGTTCCTTTTGTCGTTTGGACAGACCATAAGAACCTTGAGTACATCCGTTCTGCCAAACACTTAATGCCCGTCAAGCTGGGCGTTGTTTTTGCTCGTTTAGAGTTTGTGATTTCTTACCGTCCGGGTAGCAAGAACACCAAGCCTGATGCCTTATCCCGTCTGTTTAGTTCTTCTGTGGCTTCTACTGATCCCGAGGGATTCTTCCTTATGGGCGTGTTGTCGGGTTAACAGTCTGGGAATTGAAAGACAGGTTAAGCAAGCACTCACGCACATGTGGACTGTGCGCTTGTCCTAGTAACCTCCTTTTCGTTCCTGTTTCCACTGTCTGGCTGTCCTTCAGTGGGCTCACTCTGCCAAGTTAGCTGGTCATCCCGGTGTTCGAGGCACTCTGCGTCTATTCGCCAGCGCTTTTGGTGGCCGACTCAGGAGCGTGACACGCGCCGTTTCGTGGCTGCTTGTTCGGACTGCGCGCAGACTGTGTAGATAAGTCGGGTAACTCTCCTCCTGCCGGTCGTCTCAGACCGTCCCCATTCCTTCTCGACCATGGTCTCACATCGCCTTAGACTTCATTACCGGTCTGCCTTTGTCTGCGGGGAAGACTGTGATTCTTACGGTTGTCGATAGGTTCTCTAAGGCGGCACATTTCATTCAACCCTGTAAACTTCCTTCCGCTAAGGAGACGGCACAAATCATTATTGAGAATGTACAGAATTCATGGCCTCCCGTTAGACGCCGTTTCAGACAGAGGCCCGTTTTCACGTCACAGTTTTGGTGGAGTTCTGTCGTTGATTGGAGTCCGTCAGTCTCTCTTCCGGGTTTCATCCCCAGTCTAACGGTCAAGCAGAGAGGGCCAATCAGAGATTGGGAGAGCTCGCAGCCTTTCTTTCAGAAACCCTGCGTCTTGGGCAGAACAGCTCCCCTGGGCAGAATACGCTCACAATTACTGTCATGTTTGTCATTTATTATCATGTCTTGTCCCTGTGCTCCCCATTCTATTCGTTTCCCTCTGCTGGTCTTATTAGGTTCTTTCCCTCTTTCTATCCCTCTCTCTCCCCCTCCCTCTCTCACTCTCTCGCTCTCTCTTCTCTCTATCGTTCCGTTCCTGCTCCCAGCTGTTCCTATTCCCCTAATCATCATTTAGTCTTCCCACACCTGTTCCCGATCCTTTCCCCTGATTAGAGTCCCTATTTCTTCCTTTGTGTTCCGTTCCTGTCCTGTCGGTTCCTTGTTTAGAATTCACCGTGCTGTGATTGTGTATCGCCCTGTCCTGTCGTGTTTTTGCCTTCATCAGATGCTGCGTGTGAGCAGGTGTCTCTGTCAACTACGGCCTGCGCCTACCCGAAGCGACCTGCAGTCTGTGGCCGCTTCTCCTGTTATTCCCCTCTACAGACTAGAGGATTTCTGTTATTCCCTGTTTGGACATTTCCTGTTAAGGATTCAGGATTTGTCGTTTTCTGTTTGGACTTGAATAAACTCTGTTTCTGTTAAGTCGCTTTTGGGTCCTCTTTCACCTGCATGACACGAAATCCAACAAGCTTATGAGCAGGATATAGGCTCCTTATCTTTTTTTATCAACACTGTAATGTGGACTGTGTAGATAGAGTCTGGGAGAGCTCCGTTTTAGCAACACTGTAATGTGGACTGTGTAGATAGAGTCTGGGAGAGCTCCGTTTTATCAACACTGTAATGTGGGCTGTGTAGATAGAGTCTGGGAGAGCTCCGTTTTATCAACACTGTAATGTGGACTGTGTAGATAGAGTCTGGGAGAGCTCCGTTTTATCAACACTGTAATGTGGGCTGTGTAGATAGAGTCTGGGAGAGCTCCGTTTTAGCAACACTGTAATGTGGACTGTGTAGATAGAGTCTGGGAGAGCTCCGTTTTAGCAACACTGTAATGTGGGCTGTGTAGATAGAGTCTGGGAGAGCTCCGTTTTATCAACACTGTAATGTGGACTGTGTAGATAGAGTCTGGGAGAGCTCCGTTTTATCAACACTGTAATGTGGGCTGTGTAGATAGAGTCTGGGAGAGCTCCGTTTTATCAACACTGTAATGTGGACTGTGTAGATAGAGTCTGGGAGAGCTCCGTTTATCAACACTGTAATGTGGGCTGTGTAGATAGAGTCTGGGAGAGCTCCGTTTTATCAACACTGTAATGTGGACTGTGTAGATAGAGTCTGGGAGAGCTCCGTTTTATCAACACTGTAATGTGGGCTGTGTAGATAGAGTCTGGGAGAGCTCCGTTTTAGCAACACTGTAATGTGGGCTGTGTAGATAGAGTCTGGGAGAGCTCCGTTTTATCAACACTGTAATGTGGGCTGTGTAGATAGAGTCTGGGAGAGCTCCGTTTTATCAACACTGTAATGTGGACTGTGTAGATAGAGTCTGGGAGAGCTCCGTTTTATCAACACTGTAATGTGGGCTGTGTAGATAGAGTCTGGGAGAGCTACGTTTTATCAACACTGTAATGTGGGCTGTGTAGATAGAGTCTGGGAGAGCTCCGTTTTATCAACACTGTAATGTGGGCTGTGTAGATAGAGTCTGGGAGAGCTCCGTTTTATCAACACTGTAATGTGGACTGTGTAGATAGAGTCTGGGAGAGCTCCGTTTTATCAACACTGTAATGTGGGCTGTGTAGATAGAGTCTGGGAGAGCTCCGTTTTATCAACACTGTAATGTGGACTGTGTAGATAGAGTCTGGGAGAGCTCCGTTTTATCAACACTGTAATGTGGACTGTGTAGATAGAGTCTGGGAGAGCTCCGTTTTAGTCAACACTGTAATGTGGGCTGTGTAGATAGAGTCTGGGAGAGCTCCGTTTTATCAACACTGTAATGTGGACTGTGTAGATAGAGTCTGGGAGAGCTCCGTTTTATCAACACTGTAATGTGGACTGTGTAGATAGAGTCTGGGAGAGCTCCGTTTTAGCAACACTGTAATGTGGGCTGTGTAGATAGAGTCTGGGAGAGCTCCGTTTTAGCAACACTGTAATGTGGACTGTGTAGATAGAGTCTGGGAGAGCTCCGTTTTATCAACACTGTAATGTGGACTGTGTAGATAGAGTCTGGGAGAGCTCCGTTTTAGCAACACTGTAATGTGGGCTGTGTAGATAGAGTCTGGGAGAGCTCCGTTTTAGCAACACTGTAATGTTTAGAGTCTGGGAACGTTTTACTGTAATGTGGACTGTGTAGATAGAGTCTGGGAGAGCTCCGTTTTAGCAACACTGTAATGTGGGCTGTGTAGATAGAGTCTGGGAGAGCTCCGTTTTAGCAACACTGTAATGTGGGCTGTGTAGATAGAGTCTGGGAGAGGAGAGTAATCTGTGTAGATAGAGTCTTTTATCAACACTGTAATGTGGGCTGTGTAGATAGAGTCTGGGAGAGCTCCGTTTAGCAACACTGTAATGTGGGCTGTGTAGATAGAGTCTGGGAGAGCTCCGTTTTATCAACACTGTAATGTGGACTGTGTAGATAGAGTCTGGGAGAGCTCCGTTTATCAACACTGTAATGTGGGCTGTGTAGATAGAGTCTGGGAGAGCTCCGTTTTAGCAACACTGTAATGTGGACTGTGTAGATAGAGTCTGGGAGAGCTCCGTTTTATCAACACTGTAATGTGGGCTGTGTAGATAGAGTCTGGGAGAGCTCCGTTTTATCAACACTGTAATGTGGACTGTGTAGATAGAGTCTGGGAGAGCTCCGTTTTAGCAACACTGTAATGTGGGCTGTGTAGATAGAGTCTGGGAGAGCTCCGTTTAGCAACACCGTAGATAGAGTCTGGGAGAGCTCCGTTTTAGCAACACTGTAATGTGGACTGTGTAGATAGAGTCTGGGAGAGCTCCGTTTTAGCAACACTGTAATGTGGGCTGTGTAGATAGAGTCTGGGAGAGCTCCGTTTTAGCAACACTGTAATGTGGACTGTGTAGATAGAGTCTGGGAGAGCTCCGTTTTAGCAACACTGTAATGTGGACTGTGTAGATAGAGTCTGGGAGAGCTCCGTTTTAGCAACACTGTAATGTGGACTGTGTAGATAGAGTCTGGGAGAGCTCCGTTTTAGCAACACTGTAATGTGGACTGTGTAGATAGAGTCTGGGAGAGCTCCGAGCAACACTGTAATGTGGACTGTGTAGATAGAGTCTAGCTCCCACTGTAATGTGGGTTTAGCTCAACACTGTAATGTGGACTGTGTAGATAGAGTCTGGGAGAGCTCCGTTTTAGCACACTGTAACTGTGTAGATAGAGTCTGGGAGAGCTCCGGCAACACTGTAATGTGGACTGTGTAGATAGAGTCTGGGAGAGCTCCGTTTTAGCAACACTGTAATGTGGACTGTGTAGATAGAGTCTGGGAGAGCTCCGTTTTAGCAACACTGTAATGTGGACTGTGTAGATAGAGTCTGGGAGAGCTCCGTTTTAGCAACACTGTAATGTGGACTGTGTAGATAGAGTCTGGGAGAGCTCCGTTTTAGCAACACTGTAATGTGGACTGTGTAGATAGAGTCTGGGAGAGCTCCGTTTTAGCAACACTGTAATGTGGACTGTGTAGATAGAGTCTGGGAGAGCTCCGTTTTATCAACACTGTAATGTGGACTGTGTAGATAGAGTCTGGGAGAGCTCCGTTTTAGCAACACTGTAATGTGGACTGTGTAGATAGAGTCTGGGAGAGCTCCGTTTTATCAACACTGTAATGTGGACTGTGTAGATAGAGTCTGGGAGAGCTCCGTTTTAGCAACACTGTAATGTGGACTGTGTAGATAGAGTCTGGGAGAGTTTTATCAACACTGTAATGTGGACTGTGTAGATAGAGTCTGGGAGAGCTTTTATCAACACTGTAATGTGGACTGTGTAGATAGAGTCTGGGAGAGCTCCGTTTTAGCAACACTGTAATGTGGACTGTGTAGATAGAGTCTGGGAGAGCTCAACACGACTGTTTTAGTTTTATCAACACTGTAATGTGGACTGTGTAGATAGAGTCTGGGAGAGCTCCGTTTTAGCAACACTGTAATGTGGACTGTGTAGATAGAGTCTGGGAGAGCTCCGTTTTAGCAACACTGTAATGTGGACTGTGTAGATAGAGTCTGGGAGAGCTCCGTTTTAGCAACACTGTAATGTGGGCTGTGTAGATAGAGTCTGGGAGAGCTGTTTTAGCAACACTGTAATGTGGACTGTGTAGATAGAGTAGCAACACTGTAATGTGGGCTGTGTAGATAGAGTCTGGTAGAGCTCCGTTTTATCAACACTGTAATGTGGGCTGTGTAGATAGAGTCTGGGAGAGCTCCGTTTTATCAACACTGTAATGTGGACTGTGTAGATAGAGTCTGGGAGAGCTCCGTTTTAGCAACACTGTAATGTGGACTGTGTAGATAGAGTCTGGGAGAGCTCCGTTTATCAACACTGTAATGTGGGCTGTGTAGATAGAGTCTGGGAGAGCTCCGTTTTAGCAACACTGTAATGTGGACTGTGTAGATAGAGTCTGGGAGAGCTCCGTTTTATCAACACTGTAATGTGGACTGTGTAGATAGAGTCTGGGAGAGCTCCGTTTTAGCAACACTGTAATGTGGACTGTGTAGATAGAGTCTGGGAGAGCTCCGTTTTAGCAACACTGTAATGTGGGCTGTGTAGATAGAGTCTGGGAGAGCTCCGTTTTAGCAACACTGTAATGTGGACTGTGTAGATAGAGTCTGGGAGAGCTCCGTTTTATCAACACTGTAATGTGGGCTGTGTAGATAGAGTCTGGGAGAGCTCCGTTTTAGCAACACTGTAATGTGGACTGTGTAGATAGAGTCTAGAGTCTGGGAGAGCTCCGTTTTAGCAACACTGTAATGTGGGCTGTGTAGATAGAGTCTGGGAGAGCTCCGTTTTAGCAACACTGTAATGTGGACTGTGTAGATAGAGTCTGGGAGAGCTCCGTTTTAGCAACACTGTAATGTGGACTGTGTAGATAGAGTCTGGGAGAGCTCCGTTTTATCAACACTGTAATGTGGACTGTGTAGATAGAGTCTGGGAGAGCTCCGTTTAGCAACACTGTAATGTGGACTGTGTAGATAGAGTCTGGGAGAGCTCCGTTTTATCAACACTGTAATGTGGGCTGTGTAGATAGAGTCTGGGAGAGCTCCGTTTTAGCAACACTGTAATGTGGACTGTGTAGATAGAGTCTGGGAGAGCTCCGTTTTAGCAACACTGTAATGTGGACTGTGTAGATAGAGTCTGGGAGAGCTCCGTTTTATCAACACTGTAACTGTGTAGGAGTCTGTAGATAGAGTCTGGGAGAGCTCCGTTTTAGCAACACTGTAATGTGGACTGTGTAGATAGAGTCTGGGAGAGCTCCGTTTTATCAACACTGTAATGTGGACTGTGTAGATAGAGTCTGGGAGAGCTCCGTTTTAGCAACACTGTAATGTGGACTGTGTAGATAGAGTCTGGGAGAGCTCCGTTTTAGCAACACTGTAATGTGGACTGTGTAGATAGAGTCTGGGAGAGCTCCGTTTTATCAACACTGTAATGTGGACTGTGTAGATAGAGTCTGGTAGAGCTCCGTTTTATCAACACTGTAATGTGGGCTGTGTAGATAGAGTCTGGGAGAGCTCCGTTTTAGCAACACTGTAATGTGGACTGTGTAGATAGAGTCTGGGAGAGCTCCTGTAATGTGGACTGTGTTTTATCAACACTGTAATGTGGGCTGTGTAGATAGAGTCTGGGAGAGCTCCGTTTTAGCAACACTGTAATGTGGACTGTGTAGATAGAGTCTGGGAGAGCTCCGTTTTATCAACACTGTAATGTGGGCTGTGTAGATAGAGTCTGGGAGAGCTCCGTTTTATCAACACTGTAATGTGGACTGTGTAGATAGAGTCTGGGAGAGCTCCGTTTTATCAACACTGTAATGTGGGCTGTGTAGATAGAGTCTGGGAGAGCTCCGTTTTAGCAACACTGTAATGTGGCTGTGTAGATAGAGTCACTGTTTTAGCAACACTGTAATGTGGACTGTGTAGATAGAGTCTGGGAGAGCTCCGATAGAGTTTAGCAACACTGTAATGTGGACTGTGTAGATAGAGTCTGGGAGAGCTCCGTTTTTTATCAACACTGTAATGTGGACTGTGTAGATAGAGTCTGGGAGAGCTCCGTTTTATCAACACTGTAATGTGGACTGTGTAGATAGAGTCTGGGAGAGCTCCGTTTTATCAACACTGTAATGTGGGCTGTGTAGATAGAGTCTGGGAGAGCTCCGTTTTAGCAACACTGTAATGTGGACTGTGTAGATAGAGTCTGGGAGAGCTCCGTTTTATCAACACTGTAATGTGGGCTGTGTAGATAGAGTCTGGGAGAGCTCCGTTTTATCAACACTGTAATGTCTGTGTAGATAGAGTCTGGGAGAGCTCCGTTTTATCAACACTGTAATGTGGACTGTGTAGATAGAGTCTGGGAGAGCTCCGTTTTAGCAACACTGTAATGTGGACTGTGTAGATAGAGTCTGGGAGAGCTCCGTTTTAGCAACACTGTAATGTGGACTGTGTAGATAGAGTCTGGGAGAGCTCCGTTTTATCAACACTGTAATGTGGACTGTGTAGATAGAGTCTGGGAGAGCTCCGTTTTAGCAACACTGTAATGTGGGCTGTGTAGATAGAGTCTGGGAGAGCTCCGTTTTAGCAACACTGTAATGTGGGCTGTGTAGATAGAGTCTGGGAGAGCTCCGTTTTAGCAACACTGTAATGTGGACTGTGTAGATAGAGTCTGGGAGAGCTCCGTTTTAGCAACACTGTAATGTGGACTGTGTAGATAGAGTCTGGGAGAGCTCCGTTTTAGCAACACTGTAATGTGGACTGTGTAGATAGAGTCTGGGAGAGCTCCGTTTTAGCAACACTGTAATGTGGGCTGTGTAGATAGAGTCTGGGAGAGCTCCGTTTTAGCAACACTGTAATGTGGACTGTGTAGATAGAGTCTGGGAGAGCTCCGTTTTAGCAACACTGTAATGTGGACTGTGTAGATAGAGTCTGGGAGAGCTCCGTTTTAGCAACACTGTAATGTGGACTGTGTAGATAGAGTCTGGGAGAGCTCCGTTTTATCAACACTGTAATGTGGACTGTGTAGATAGAGTCTGGGAGAGCTCCGTTTTAGCAACACTGTAATGTGGGCTGTGTAGATAGAGTCTGGGAGAGCTCCTGGGAGAGCTTTTAGCAACACTGTAATGTGGGCTGTGTAGATAGAGTCTGGGAGAGCTCCGTTTTAGCAACACTGTAATGTGGACTGTGTAGATAGAGTCTGGGAGAGCTCCGTTTTATCAACACTGTAATGTGGGCTGTGTAGATAGAGTCTGGGAGAGCTCCGCTTTTATCAACACTGTAATGTGGACTGTGTAGATAGAGTCTGGGAGAGCTCCGTTTTATCAACACCTGTGTAGATAGTTTTAGCAACACTGTAATGTGGACTGTGTAGATAGAGTCTGGGAGAGCTCCGTTTTAGCAACACTGTAATGTGGGCTGTGTAGATAGAGTCTGGGAGAGCTCCGTTTTAGCAACACTGTAATGTGGACTGTGTAGATAGAGTCTGGGAGAGCTCCGTTTTAGCAACACTGTAATGTGGACTGTGTAGATAGAGTCTGGGAGAGCTCCGTTTTAGCAACACTGTAATGTGGACTGTGTAGATAGAGTCTGGGAGAGCTCCGTTTTAGCAACACTGTAATGTGGGCTGTGTAGATAGAGTCTGGGAGAGCTCCGTTTTAGCAACACTGTAATGTGGGCTGTGTAGATAGAGTCTGGGAGAGCTCCCGTTTTAGCAACACTGTAATGTGGGCTGTGTAGATAGAGTCTGGGGGTTTTATCAACACTGTAATGTGGACTGTGTAGATAGAGTCTGGGAGAGCTCCGTTTTAGCAACACTGTAATGTGGGCTGTGTAGATAGAGTCTGGGAGAGCTCCGTTTTAGCAACACTGTAATGTGGACTGTGTAGATAGAGTCTGGGAGAGCTCCGTTTTTTTATGTGGCAACACTGTAATGTGTGGCTGTGTAGATAGAGTCTGGGAGAGCTCCGTTTTAGCAACACTGTAATGTGGGCTGTGTAGATAGAGTCTGGGAGAGCTCCGTTTTAGCAACACTGTAATGTGGAGCTCCGTTTTAGCAACACTGTGTATGTGGATAGAGTCTGGGAGAGCTCCGTTTTAGCAACACTGTAATGTGGGCTGTGTAGATAGAGTCTGGGAGAGCTCCGTTTTAGCAACACTGTAATGTGGACTGTGATAGAGTCTGGGAGAGTTTTATCAACACTGTAATGTCTGTGTAGATAGAGTCTGGGAGAGCTCCGTTTTAGCAACACTGTAATGTGGGCTGTGTAGATAGAGTCTGGGAGAGCTCCGTTTTAGCAACACTGTAATGTGGGCTGTGTAGATAGAGTCTGGGAGAGCTCCGTTTTAGCAACACTGTAATGTGGGCTGTGTAGATAGAGTCTGGGAGGCTGTGTAGATAGAGTCTGGGAGAGTCCGTTTTAGCAACACTGTAATGTGGGCTGTGTAGATAGAGTCTGGGAGAGCTCCGTTTTAGCAACACTGTAATGTGGGCTGTGTAGATAGAGTCTGGGAGAGCTCCGTTTTAGCAACACTGTAATGTGGGCTGTGTAGATAGAGTCTGGGAGAGCTCCGTTTTAGCAACACTGTAATGTGGGCTGTGTAGATAGAGTCTGGGAGAGCTCCGTTTTAGCAACACACTGTGTAGATAGAGTGGGGAGCTCCGTTTTGCAACACTGTAATGTGGACTGTGTAGATAGAGTCTGGGAGAGCTCCGTTTTAGCAACACTGTAATGTGGACTGTGTAGATAGAGTCTGGGAGAGCTCCGTTTTAGCAACACTGTAATGTGGGCTGTGTAGATAGAGTCTGGGAGAGCTCCGTTTTAGCAACACTGTAATGTGGGCTGTGTAGATAGAGTCTGGGAGAGCTCCGTTTTAGCAACACTGTAATGTGGGCTGTGTAGATAGAGTCTGGGAGAGCTCCGTTTTACTGCAACACTGTAATGTGGGAGGACTGTGTAGATAGAGTCTGGGAGAGCTCCGTTTTAGCAACACTGTAATGTGGACTGTGTAGATAGAGTCTGGGAGAGCTCCGTTTTAGCAACACTGTAATGTGGGCTGTGTAGATAGAGTCTGGGAGAGCTCCGTTTTAGCAACACTGTAATGTGGGCTGTGTAGATAGAGTCTGGGAGAGTCTGGGAGAGCTTTTAGCAACACTGTAATGTGGGCTGTGTAGATAGAGTCTGGGAGAGCTCCGTTTTAGCAACACTGTAATGTGGACTGTGTAGATAGAGTCTGGGAGAGCTCCGTTTTAGCAACACTGTAATGTGGGCTGTGTAGATAGAGTCTGGGAGAGCTCCGTTTTAGCAACACTGTAATGTGGGCTGTGTAGATAGAGTCTGGGAGAGCTCCGTTTTAGCAACACTGTAATGTGGACTGTGTAGATAGAGTCTGGGAGAGCTCCGTTTTAGCAACACTGTAATGTGGACTGTGTAGATAGAGTCTGGGAGAGCTCTGTTTTAGCAACACTGTAATGTGGACTGTGTAGATAGAGTCTGGGAGAGCTCCGTTTTAGCAACACTGTAATGTGGGCTGTGTAGATAGAGTCTGGGAGAGCTCCGTTTTATCAACACTGTAATGTGGACTGTGTAGATAGAGTCTGGGAGAGCTCCGTTTTATCAACACTGTAATGTGGACTGTGTAGATAGAGTCTGGGAGAGCTCCGTTTTAGCAACACTGTAATGTGGACTGTGTAGATAGAGTCTGGGAGAGCTCCGTTTTATCAACACTGTAATGTGGACTGTGTAGATAGAGTCTGGGAGAGCTCCGTTTTATCAACACTGTAATGTGGACTGTGTAGATAGAGTCTGGGAGAGCCCCGTTTTAGCAACACTGTAATGTGGACTGTGTAGATAGAGTCTGGGAGAGCTCCGTTTTATCAACACTGTAATGTGGACTGTGTAGATAGAGTCTGGGAGAGCTCCGTTTTAGCAACACTGTAATGTGGGCTGTGTAGATAGAGTCTGGGAGAGCTCCGTTTTAGCAACACTGTAATGTGGGCTGTGTAGATAGAGTCTGGGAGAGCTCCGTTTTAGCAACACTGTAATGTGGACTGTGTAGATGGAGTCTGGGAGAGCTCCAATTTCACAGAAATCCATCCAGCATTGGCATGAAAATGGGGCTAAACTGAGGCCCAAAATCTTTGTAGAACTCTCTGGGAAATCCTTCTGGGCCTGGGGACTTGTTAGGTGGCATGGAGGTAATTACCTCCAGGTCCTCCGTGGGAGTGACGGGGGAGTTGAGATCCTCTTGGTCTCTGAAAATCTTCGGGATAAAAATCTAATCTATACGAGAGTAGGTGTTATGGACATTGGAGAAGTGTGTATAGTCCATAGGTTAGCTATTAGTCTCTCTCCAGATATCAGTCCCATCTCTTTAATAATAAGAGAGTTCAACATCTAGGGTTTGTGATGGGGAGTTGAAATGATCCAGAGTTGAGTTGAGGGTACAATTAAAATCTCCGGCCAGCACTCCAAAGAAAACCCAATGCTCATTGAACAGGGTTATCATTTTCAACATGAAAGCAGGAATATATGTGTTCAGAAGTGTATACAGTATGTGTTTAAGATTGTAATTGGTTGGCCATACAGTGACCCAGTTATCAGAATAAATCTCCCCTCAGGATCAGATATGTTTTTGTCAATTATTAATAGAATAAGCACAACATCTGCTTTTTCCTTTTTGAGAGCACAAATCAAATTGTATTTGTCACATGCGGCCGAATACAACAGGTGTAAACGTTACAGTGAAATGCTTAATTAAAAGCCCTTAATTAACCAACCGTGCAGTTTTAAGAAAATACCCCCCAGAAAGTACGAGATAAGAATAACAAATAATTAAAGAGAAGCAGTAAATAACAATAGTGGGGATATATACTGGGGTTACCGGTACAGAGTCAATGTGCAGGGGCACCAGTTAGTCGAGGTAATTGAGGTAATTATGTACATGTAGGTAGAGTTATTAAAGTGACTATGCATAGATGACAACAGAGAGTAGCAGCGGCGTAGAAGAGGGGGGGAGGCAATGTAAATAGTCTGGGTCGCCATTTGATTAGATGTTCAGGAGTCTTATGGCTTGGGGGTAGAAGCTGTTTAGAAGCCTCTTGGACCTAGACTTGGCGCTCCAGTACCGCTTGCGGTGCAGTAGCAGAGAGAACAGTCTATGACTAGGGTGGCTGGATTCGTTAACAATTGTTAGGCCTTCCTCTGACACCACCTAGTATAGAGGTCCTGGATGGCAGGAAGCTTGGCCGTACGCATTACCGTCTGTAGTGCATTGGGGTTGGAGGCCGAGCAGTTGCCATACCAGACAGTGATGCAACCCGTCAGGATGCTCTCGACGGTGCAGCTGTAAAACCTTTTGAGGATTTGAGGACCCATGCTAAATCTCTTCAGTCTCCTGAGGGGGAATAGGTTTTGCCGTGCGCTCTTCACGATTGTCTTGTCATAATTTGACCATGTTAGTTTGTTGGTGATGTGGACGCCAAGGAAATTGAAGCTCTCAACCTGCTCCACTACAGCCCCGTTGATGAGAATGGGGGCATGCTCAGTCCTCCTTTTCCTGTAGTCCACAATCATCTCTTTTGTCTTGATCACGTTGAGGGAGAGTGAAGAGGCGACAACGGGATGCTTGAGTTGCATAGAAAAAGCCATATCTCAGACTGGCCAATAGGAAGAAAATATTAAGATAGGCAAAAGAACACAGAACACGGACAGAGGAACTCTGCCTCGAAGGCCGCCTCTTCGATGTTGGCTTTGAGACTGGTGTTTTGCGGGTACTATTTAATGAAGCTGACAGTTGAGGACTTGTCTGTTTCTCAAACTAGACACTCTAATGTACTTGTCCTCTTGCTAAGTTGTGCACCGGGGCTTCCCACTCCTCTTTCTATTCTCGTTAGAGCCCGTTTGTGATGTTCTGTGAAGGGAGTAGATCACAGCATTGTACGAGATCTTAAGTTTCTGGGCATGGAATAGCCTTAATTTCTCAGAACAAGAATAGACTGATGAGTTTCAGAAGAAAGTTATTTGTTTCTGGCCATTTTGAGCCTGTAATTGAACCCACAAATGCTGATGCTCCAGATACTCAACTGGTCTAAAGAAGGTCAGTTTTATTGCTTCTTTAATCAGCTCAACAGTTTTCAGCTGTGCTAACATAATTGCAAAATAGTTTTCTAATGATCAATTAGCCTTTTATAATGATACATTTGGATTATGTCACGCCTTGGTCATTGTATTTTGTGTTTTCGTTATATATTTGGTCAGGCCAGGGTGTGACATGGGTTTATGTTATTGTATTTTCGTATTGGGGTTTGTAGTATTTGGGATCGCGGCTGATTAGGGGTGTTGTATAGGCTTGGCTGCCTGAGGCGGTTCTCAATCAGAGTCAGGTGATTCTCGTTGTCTCTGATTGGGAACCGTATTTAGGTAGCCTGGTTTCGCTTTGTATTTCGTGGGTGATTGTTCCTGTCTCTGTGTAGTGTTCACCAGATAGGCTGTAATAGGTTTCTCGTTCCGTTTGTTGTTTTTGTATATGTAATAGTTATTTCATGTTACGCTCTTCATTCATTAAAGTCATGAGTAACTACCATGCTGCATTTCGGTCCGACTCTCTTTCCACAAACGAAGAACGCCGTTACAGATTAGCTAACACAACGTGCCATTGGAACACAGGAGTAATGGTTGCTGACAATGGGCCTCTGTACACCTATGTAGATATTCCATTAAAAATCAGCCGTTTCCAGCTACAATAGTCATTTACAACATGAACAATGTCTAGACTGTATTTCTGATCAATTTGATGTTATTTTAATGGACAAAAAAATGAGCTTTTCTTTCAAAAACAAGGACATTTCTTTGAACAGTAGTGTACGTCTCCTTTTCCAACGAATCACGGGGATCTGGGCCTCGTCGGGCATTAGTAGTATATCAACCAATCATGTCAACTCATTGAAGAAGAACTCCTCGTCCAATTTGAGGTAAGTAATCCTGGTTCCGTTGTACAAAAGCTCTTTCCGGTCATAAGAAGCAGTAATAATAATAATATATGCCATTTAGCAGACGCTTTTATCCAAAGCGACTTACAGTCATGTGTGCATACATTCTACGTATAGCAGCAACATTCCGTACAAAACAAGTTAGGAACAAAAAGACAAAACAGCATGGTTGGTTAATTCTTGGTGATAGGGGGCAGTATTGAGTAGCTTGAATGAATAAGGTGCCCAGAGTAAACTGCCTGCTACTCTGTCCCAGATGCTAATATATGCATATTATTAGTAGTATTGGATAGAAAACACTCTGACCATTGTAGATACAGTGGGATATTGGTTATGTTGCACTTCCTAAGGCTTCCACGAGATGTCAACAGTCTTTAGAACTTTGTTTGAGAATTCTACTGTGAAGTGGGGGCGAATGAGAGCTGATTGAGCCAGGTGTCTGGCAGATTACCACAGGCTCTAAGGCACGGTCACGAGAGAGTTAGCTCTCGTTCCATTGCTTTTCTACAGACAATGGAATTCTCCGGTTGGAACCTTATTGATGATTTATGTTAAAAACATCCTAAAGATCGATTCTATACTTAGTTTGACAAGTTTCCACGGGCTGTAATGGAGCTTTTTGAACTTTTCGTCCGACGTTCGGCGGGACCTGAACGCACTTTTGGATTAGTTTACCAAACGCCCTAAAAGGATGGACATTATCGAACAAAACAAACATTTATTGTGGAACTGTGATATCTGGGAGTGCATTCTGATGAAGATCATCAGTGAATATTTATAATGCTATTTATGACTAATGTTGACTACACAATATGGCGGATATCTTTTTGGCTACTTTGTTGTCTGAACGCTGTACTCAGATTATCACATGGCTTGCTTTTTCCGTACAGTTTTTTTTTTAAATCTGACACAGCGGTTGCATTAAGGAGACATATATCTTTAATGCCATGTATAACAGTTGTATTTTCATCAACATTTATAATGAGTATTTCTGTAAATAGATCTAGCTCTCTGCACAATCACCGCATGTTTTAAAACTACTGAATGTAGCGTGCCAATGTAAAATGAGATTTTTTATATAGATATTGTCACGCCTTGGTCATTGTATCTTGTGTTTTTGTTATATGTTTGGGTAGGCCAGGGTGTGACATGGGTTTATATGTTGTATTTCGTATTGGGGTTTGTATTAATTAGGAGTGTGTATTAGTAGGGGTGTGTCTAGTTAGGCTTGGCTGCCTGAGGCGATTCCTAATTGGAGTCAGCTGATTCTAGTTGTCTCGGATTGGGAACCGTATTTAGGTAGCCTGAGTGCGCGTTGTATTTCGTGGGTGATTGTACCTGTCTTTGTGTAAGTCACCAGATAGGCTGTAAGTAGTTTCACTCGTTTGTTGTTTTGTATTCTCAGTTATTTCATGTACAGCATTTTCTTCATTAAATATCATGAGTAACCTACACGCTGCATTTCGGTCTGATTCACTTCAAACAACAGACGAATATCATTAAAGATATGCACGTTATTGAACAAAACATACATGTATTGTGTAACATGAAGTCCTATGAGTGTCATCTAATGAAGATCATCAAAGGTTAGTGATTAATTTTACCTCTATTTGTGCTTTTGTGACTCCTCTCTTTGGCTGGAAAAATGGCTGTGTTTTTCTGTGAATTGGTGGTGACCTAACATAATCGTTTGTGGTGTTTTCGCTGTGAAGCATTTTTGAAATCAGACACTGTGGCTGGATTAACAAGAATTCTATCTTTAAAATGGTGTAAAATACTTGTATGCTTGAGGAATTTTAATTATGAGATTTTTGTTGTTTTGAATTTGGCGCCCTGCACTTTCACTGGCTGTTGGCGAGGTGGGATGCTACCGTCCCAAATATCCCAGAGAGGTTTTAAGAGCCGATAAGACGGCAGCCATCTTGGACTACACATGTTATCACTCATTATCTCATTCAGGTTTCTTCCGATGGCAGTTCCATGTCAGCAGGTTTAAGAAACTAGTCAACGTCATCGAACAGTAATCAAACTTTAGTGCAAGTCATCTCTGAGGTGGATAATAGTTAAAGTTGCGTGTGATCACATGAAAATAAAAATAAACGGTGTACATAAAATAACAATCTCTGAACGCCCCAAAAAAACAACTCCACGTGTTGGATCTGTTAACCACACGTCACAATTCTGTGTTCTGAAAAACATCTCCCGAGAAAAAAAAGCCTAATCTTCTTCGCACCACGTTGCCCCCCGTCCAGGCCACAGGAAGAAAGAAAATCCAAAAAAAGAGGGGGAGGATTGAATTAAATCAAATCAATAGGCCAGCCAACAAACACATCCCCGAAAAGGACATAGGCCTAATCGTTTGGACTAAACAGAAATGAGGGAGCAAATTCCAAAGAGGGATCAATAGGATAAGTTTGTTATTATTAAAATTAAATATCAATAGGATAAGTTTATTTTATTACATTTAAATAGCAATAGGATAAGTCTGTCATAAAAATAGGCATAAAATTGACAAACTAAGCCTCTCGTTACGTCTGTATATGTGTCACAATCGACAGACTATCAATGGTGAAGGCCTATGTGAAAATTATAAGTACAAATAAAAAGTAGACTATTGGCCTAATATAAAATTGACAGTATCGGATCACTTTGTCTGCCAATTATCATTTTAGGCTACTTTTATTTCCCCATTTATGTCAACTGAGAAGATGAACCATTTACAGCCTGTCATCTTGTCTGTAGAACATATAGGCTAACAGGCTAACAGGCTAACAGGCTGAAAATGGTTAATGTTCTCACTTGACATAAATGGGGAAATAAGAGTAGCCTAAAATGTCAGTAGGCCTAGATTAGACTATAGGACCAATCCCTCTCTCAGCTAAAACATCATTAGGCCTAGATTAGACTATAGGACCTATCCCTCTCTCAGCTAAAACGTCATTAGGCCTAGGTTAGACTATAGGACCTATCCCTCTCTCAGCTAAAACGTCATTAGGCCTAGATTAGACTATAGGACCTATCCCTCTCTCAGCTAAAACGTCATTAGGCCTAGATTAGACTATAGGACCAATCCCTCTCTCAGCTAAAACGTCAGTAGGCCTAGATTAGACTATAGGACCTATTCCTCTCTCAGCTAAAACGTCATTAGGCCTAGGTTAGACTATAGGACCAATCCCTCTCTCAGCTAAAACGTCATTAGGCCTAGATTAGACTATAGGACCTATCCCTCTCTCAGCTAAAACATCAGTAGGCCTAGATTAGACTATAGGACCAATCCCTCTCTCAGCTAAAACGTCATTAGGCCTAGATTAGACTATAGGACCTATCCCTCTCTCAGCTAAAACGTCATTAGGCCTAGATTAGACTATAGGACCTATCCCTCTCTCAGCTAAAACGTCATTAGGCCTAGATTAGACTATAGGACCTATCCCTCTCTCAGCTAAAACGTCATTAGGCCTAGATTAGACTATAGGACCTATCCCTCTCTCAGCTAAAACGTCATTAGGCCTAGATTAGACTATAGGACCAATCCCTCTCTCAGCTAAAACGTCATTAGGCCTAGGTTAGACTATAGGACCAATCCCTCTCTCAGCTAAAACGTCATTAGGCCTAGGTTAGACTATAGGACCGATCCTCTCAGCTAAAATGTTAGCAGATACACGTCTATAATGACATTTAGCGGGGCGGGTGGGTCATTGGATGGTGGCTATATGTTGTCTTACCTCCAATAGTAATAACAGTAATCGCTTTTAAACATCGGTGCATTTCTCACTGGCCAGGATTGACATTAAAAAGCACGCTTGCTTCCTCAGTAGTTTTGACGTGTTGCATGGGCTCCTTTGTGAATAATCCTGAAGTCGTTTGGGTATCTGAATCCCCTGAAGATGGTCAATTAAATGTTTCTTCACCTCGGAAAACTCTCGACTCTTTTGACGTTCATGCGGCCATCTCGTTCAAGGGACACGTGACCCCCCAGGTGAGGGTTTTAAACTTTCCTGAGACGGGTCCGGGTTTAAAACCAGAGCTTGGGGGTGTTAAACCTCTCCGAGACTGGGGGTCTGGGTTTGAAACCAGAGCTCGGGGGTGTTAAACTTCTCCGAGACTGGGTCTGGGTTTGAACCCGTGGGTCTGAGAGCAGCCACATCGTAAACTCCAAACCCAATCTTTGCTCTTAGTCTTGTACTTCCAGCATCAGTGTCAATCTGCTACGATCGCCAACATATTTTCCTACCTTCGCTTCAATAAAGATTGACTATACTTTTACGACAGAGCCCATCTGGACATCAAACGTAGACTCCATCGAGCAGCAACAGCCGCAGACAGCCAGTACGGCCTCATCAATGTAACGGATCAATCACAGATAGAGCCTGATCCAGTCTACTGTCAGGGGAAGACAATGATCGACTGTCTGAACCAGATGTTTAGACTAGAGATCAAATGTAAGGCTTCAGAGGTGTGAAACCAATACATTGTCACATGGCGAATGTAATAACACAGAAGGCAATGTGTTGTAAGTTATTGGGTTTCTTACTGAATAGAGTGGTTGTGTGTCCTGTTTTTAAGAAACTACTGTGTACATGATTGTAAAAACTATCGGTTGCTCAATCCGGAGAAATGACGGACTATGTAAAAAAAACTGTTGGTCACTAAATCCAGCTAGAAGACCACGTAAAAACGGTTGGTAACTAAATCCAGCTAGAGGACCACGTAAAAACGGTCGGTCACTAAATCCAGCTAGAGGACCACGTAAAAATGGTTGGTCACTAAATCCAGCTAGAGGACCACGTAAAAACGGTCGGTCACTAAATCCAGCTAGAGGACCACGTAAAAACTGTCGGTCACTAAATCCAGCTAGAGGACCACGTAAAAACTGTTGGTCACTAAATCCAGCTAGAGGACCACGTAAAAACTGTTGGTCACTAAATCCAGCTAGAGGACCACGTAAAAACGGTTGGTCACTAAATCCAGCTAGAGGACCACGTAAAAACTGTTGGTCACTAAATCCAGCTAGAGGACCACGTAAAAACGGTCGGTCACTAAATCCAGCTAGAGGACCACGTAAAAACGGTTGGTCACTAAATCCAGCTAGAGGACCACGTAAAAACGGTTGGTCACTAAATCCAGCTAGAGGACCACGTAAAAACGGTCGGTCACTAAATCCAGCTAGAGGACCACGTAAAAACTGTTGGTCACTAAATCCAGCTAGAGGACCACGTAAAAACTGTTGGTCACTAAATCCAGCTAGAGGACCACGTAAAAACGGTTGGTAACTAAATCCAGCTAGAGGACCACGTAAAAATGGTTGGTCACTAAATCCAGCTAGAGGACCACGTAAAAACTGTTGGTCACTAAATCCAGCTAGAGGACCACGTAAAAACGGTTGATCACTAAATCCAGCTAGAGGACCACGTAAAAACTGTTGGTCACTAAATCCAGCTAGAGGACCACGTAAAAACGGTTGGTCACTAAATCCAGCTAGAGGACCACGTAAAAACTGTTGGTCACTGAATCCAGCTAGAGGACCACGTAAAAACGGTCGGTCACTAAATCCAGCTAGAGGACCACGTAAAAACGGTTGGTCACTAAATCCAGCTAGAGGACCACGTAAAAACGGTTGGTCACTAAATCCAGCTAGAGGACCACGTAAAAACGGTCGGTCACTAAATCCAGCTAGAGGACCACGTAAAAACGGTTGGTAACTAAATCCAGCTAGAGGACCACGTAAAAACGGTTGGTAAATAAATCCAGCTAGAGGACCACGTAAAAACGGTTGGTAACTAAATCCAGCTAGAGGACCACGTAAAAACGGTTGGTAACTAAATCCAGCTAGAGGACCACGTAAAAACGGTTGGTCACTAAATCCAGCTAGAGGACCACGTAAAAACGGTTGGTCACTAAATCCAGCTAGAGGACCACGTAAAAACGGTTGGTCACTAAATCCAGCTAGAGGACCACGTAAAAACGGTTGGTCACTAAATCCAGCTAGAGGACCACGTAAAAACGGGTGGCTGGTGTGAACCTCAACCCACTATAAACTTATAAATTATTGGTTTGGCTGGGTCCTCTATAATGCTGTCTGGTTACAACATGGTGTTGAGGCCCATGGCTGTACTCTTGATAGTCACCACCACACAGCTGTTTCCATTTGAGGATGTTTATATGATTTTGGTCTGAATGTCTCGGATTCTTATTGCTGTTGTTAGTTGGATGCAACAACATTCAGACATTTGTGTTAGTGTCAACAATGAAAAAAATCCTCGATAACACCTAAGTGGGCGGGTGCAGCGTCCAGATGCGCATTTCCAAGCGCTCTGATTGGTTGGGAATGTTAAGGGCTATGATGGGTGAGGGATAACTAAGGTAGGCTGAGCAGCCAAACTAACGGGACCTTTAGGGAAACTGAAGGGAACATAAGGGGAAGTTTGGTAGAGAGGAGAGGAGCAGGATGGCCATTTTTTACAATTATAGATGATCAAAATAAAGAACGTAAGTTGCATGTATAATCTCAGACCCACAGTGATGCCTTTTGCACACATTGTATATAGACTCCCCTATTTTTCTACTGTGTTATTGACTTGTTAATTGTTTACTCCATGTGTAACTCTGTGTTGTCTGTTCACACTGCTATGCTTTATCTTGGCCAGGTCGCAGTTGCAAATGAGAACTTGTTCTCAACTAGCCTACCTGGTTAAATAAAGGTGAAATAAAAAAATAAAAAAATAAAAAAATGTCGAAACGTTGGTAGATACCCATGGAGTGTTCGATGACGTTGACTAGTATCTTAAATCTGCTGACACTTTCTTTATTTTGATAGTTTATAGTTTATCCATCGTTAGTCAGCACCTCCACACAAACTATTTTCTGGGTGTGCGCCAGCTGACGTTTATTTACCTACAATTATAGATGATACCTAAAAATGTAAGACAACTAAAATTATTCTCATCACAATCATGTTTGGTATATAAGATAGACTACTTTCCGTTCACGAAAAAAAAAACAAGTGTCTGATGATGAGCGATGCAAGCAACGTCATGTAGCCTAGCATATTGTTGAATTCTGCAGCATTCCAGGCATAGCTCTGACAACAATAGACTATCAAATCTCTGAACAAATAGCTGTTTACACTCTCGCACCATTGCCGGAATCAGAGGGCCACAGTTTATTCACAGTGAGAACAGGCAGAATGTTGGGAACAGGAAATGGTCTGAAATCTACAACCAGAGAACGTTTCTGATCCAATCCTGGTCCGACCCCTCGTTTTCTTCTTCTTGATACGGTTTTGGTTCTTCTTCTCTAAAGACTACTGAGACAGGAGGCGAGAGGAGGTGAGGGGGGTGAAAGAGGGACAATGGGAAGGGGAAGTGGAACAGACACTGAGGGGTCGATGCTGAGATGCTATATCCCCCAGTCAACCTCCATCCTCCCTCCACCAAGACCAGAGGAAGTACACCAGGAACTTAAGGTCTGGTCAGAGAGAGAGACCCTGCTGTGATGACGTGGTGTGTGTGTGTCTGCGTGTGTGCATGTGGTGTGTGTCTGTGTCTGTGTTTATAGTTGAGGTCTGGTTAGAGAGAGAGACCCTGCTGTGTTGATAGGAAGACGTGAGATTTGTTCCGATGTCTCAATCATTCTAGGCACAATATAAAGCTACTCTCTCTCTCTCTCTCTCCCTCTCTTTCTCCCTCTCTCTCTGACTTTGTCTCAATCTCTCTCTCCCCCTCTCTCTCTCTCCCCTGTCTCTCTGTCTCTCTCCCTGTCTCTCTCCCCCTCCCTCTCTCTATCTCTGTCTCTAGATCATCTATGATAGTCTGTGGTTAGGTGGGTTAAAGGTTCGGATCTAAGATTGGGTTTAATGTGGTCAGAGTTTCTCACTGTAATAATAAAATTCTGTGTCCGTTCATGTAATTACAAACAGAACGCTTTAGAATAACCCACAGACTACGTGCTAATCAAAATCTCCCCTTTGATCTAGTTAGTGTGGACATACAGGCATTTCCTAGGAAGTATCTGGGATCTATAAAGGAAATCTTGCATCGCTTTTAGCTCTGATAGAAGTAATTGTCTGACTTGTTTTTACATTATTTTAACTACTAAAACATGTAATGACAGTAAATTCAATATAAATAGGCAACTAATATCTATAAAACACATACTAATACCGATTAAAAAATACTAATTTATGAAACAATACTAATATACAAAACAATAACAATATATTGTTTTGGAAACTATTCCAAAATGGAAGCTATTCAGTCCCCTTGAATTTTTCCACATTTTTTTTACTTTACAACCTTAATCTAAAATAGATTCAAATGCTTTTACCACCTCATCAATCTACACGCAATAACACAAAATGACAAATCAAAAACTGGTTTTTACACATTTTTTCTCATTTCTATTTTAAAAAATACTGAAATATCACATTTACATAAGTATTCAGACCCTTTACTCTGTACTTTAATGAAGCACCTTTGGCAGTGATTACAACATTGAGTCTTCTTGGGTTTGACGCTACAAGCTTGGCACATCTGTATTTAGGAAGTTTCTCCCATTCTTGTCTGCAGATCCTCTCAAGTTCTGTCAGGTTGGATGGAGAGCGTCGCTGCACAGCTATTTTCAGGTCTCTCCAGAGATGTTCGATCGGGTTCAAGTCCGGGCTCTGGCTGGGCCACTCAAGGGCATTCAGAGACTTGTCCCGAAGCCACTCCTACATTGTCTTGGCTGTGGGCTTAGGGTCGTTGTCCTGTTGGAAGGTGAACCTTCACCCCAGTCTGAGGTCTTGTCACGTTGTATAAATGATTGGAGACAGGCGCAGGAATTGGTAATAGGGGGTTTTAATACCCCACCTGAAATATTCAACATGCCATGAAAGGCATGTGGCGAAGCCCAAAACAAACACGTATCCAAAAACAAAGGGATGTAACAAAAAGCGATGTTAAACCTCTAATAAATACACAGTACGAGACCCGTAATAACAATACACGGGACGAGACCCGTAATAACAATACACAGGACGAGACCGGTAATAACAACACACAGGACGAGACCCGTAATAACAACACACAGGACAAGACCCGTAATAACAACACACAGGACGAGACCCGTAATAACAACACACGGGACGAGACCCGTAATAACAACACACAGGACGAGACCCGTAATAACAATTGCACAATACTAAACGGGATGAGACCAGTAATAGGGACAATTCAAGCAGCACAAAAGCCAAAACAACAAAGCCCAGGTACTCACAGTCCAACGAACATGGGAACAACAACCGACCAGACAATGGTGAACAAAGGGCACATATATACAATTACTAATCAGGGGAAATAGGAACCAGGTGTGTGTAATGAAACAGTTCGGTGACGCCTAGAAGGCCGGTGACGTCGACCCCTGGAACTGGTGCACGCAATGAACAGCTGTACCGGGGGGGCGGGCGGGGGGTCCGTGACAGTCCTGAACGCTTCGGAGCAGGTTTTCATCAAGGATCTCTCTGTACTTTGCTCCTTTCATCTTTCCTTCATCCTGACTAGTCTCCCAGTCCCTGCCACAGCATCACCCACACCACCATGCTTCACCGTAGCGATGGTGCCAGGTTTCCTCCAGATGAGACGCATTCAGGCCAGAGTGCACTATATAGGGAATGGGGAGTCATTTGGGAATAACCCTATATAATAAACCAGATCTGTCCTCCAGGCTTGTTTCAGCTGCCTAGCAGAGACCTCGAGGCTTCCTTGTCATTTGATTCTGCACATAAAGCAGGACAATTTACCGTTATCAGATGGGCTATTCATGTTAAACCTTCTGCCAATAAAACGCAATTGACACCGTTTTTATGGCATTTTTTAATGTGGGGTGTATTGGAGCCACATGGAGTGTTAGATAAGCCGAGTGATATTTGCCATCAGAGACCATAATGACCATTACACAGCAGACCTAGCTGTAAAGACGACTAAACACTCAGGACACTAGATTGTTGTCCACCTAGAAATGGTCAACAATGCCCTAATGTTGTTGAGGGGGGGTGGGTGGGGGAGAATATTGTAGACCCAGAGCAAACACACATTTCACAGGTTGCTACACAAGAGCTGTAAAGTTGATCTATATTTGCATAAAAGCTAACTCAGAAAAAAAATTCAGGTCTACACATTTCCTGTCAGGCAAATAATTCCTTCTCAGTAAAATGTAGCAATACATAATGAACAATACCGGGATGACATTTATTGTAAATATCATATC
>NC_060184.1:8186713-8294213 GCF_021184085.1 Oncorhynchus gorbuscha
TTTGGAATATAGGGGATATATTGGCGGGTGACGCGTGTGCCCTGGATAAGCGAGAAGAATGGCAGCTTGGTTCACTTTTACCATCGCATTCAGCACCACTGTACTGACACAGGTAAGGAGGAATCGGCTGGATACCCTGCAGGAGCTGTCAACGAATGATCACTCAAAGTAGCCTATTCCAAGGAAAGGGTCTATTTTAGCGTGTGCGTAACGGTGTTTTCCAAAAAATCACATCTTCTCTTCTTTTTTTTGTAGGTATTTGGATCCGGTGTTTTTGAGATCGATCTACATGAATTTAAAAACAGCAAAGGATTGCTGGAGAATGGCAACTCGTGCAGGCTCAACTGCAGGACTTTCTTTCGTGTTTGTCTTAAGAACTACCAGGCGGTCGTGTCGCCAGGTGACTGTATCTTTGGAAATGCATTGACACCGGTGCTAGGGACCAACTCCTTTAGCGCCATGGACGGGGGAGCTTTCAGTAGACCCATCCGACTACCGTTCAACTTCGGATGGCCGGTAAGACAGACAGCCTAGATGCAGTCCATATTATTAGTTGAATGTATACCATGCCAAGGTCAGTGTTGTTGTGTTATGAAGCAGGCGGGTTGTGATTGGTTTGGAGAGAAAGAAAGCGCACCAGTTATTGGTGAGTAATGAGATAAGCCATCATTAGGTAATGCTGTGTGTATAACCAAACACACACACAGAGAGGATTGACACACAACACACGACGTTGTTTATTTCTAAATGCACCGCACGGCGGTAAAACCTACTATA
This sequence comes from Oncorhynchus gorbuscha, assembly GCF_021184085.1. Lineage (NCBI taxonomy): Eukaryota > Metazoa > Chordata > Actinopteri > Salmoniformes > Salmonidae > Oncorhynchus > Oncorhynchus gorbuscha. The sequence goes on from NC_060184.1 coordinate 8,187,491, forward strand.
ACATGTTTGCCTCGATGCAAATTTTACAATCCTAAATTATATAGCCATGCATAAACAGACAGTTCGTTTTTAAATTACGCTCAATTCTAGCTGTGATAAAGTGTGATATTGTCAAATGTAATTATATTGCCTGTACGAACTGGATTTTGAATGATATTTTCTAATGACTGAATGCGTTCTGTCCTTAGGGTTCGTTTTCTTTGATAATTGAAGCCTGGTATTCACCTTCAACAGATCTACCTGTTGGTAAGTCGATCTATTCAACGCCGCAAGAGGGCGACCTTTCTACCACATTTGACAAATAGTCCCTCTATAACTAAAGCACTTTTTAAACGTCAAACCTTTATCCATAATGAGTATCTTCTCACTATCATCGACCCATTCCCATTACTGTTAATTGTTCCCTATATTTTTTTTCTCAAATTTCTACTCCTTTATGCAACCCTTTGTTGCTCAGCTTCAAAACACCTTTTTCATTCTTGTGCTCCAACACAATGTGACTTCCTGCGGTGTATTTCTGGCGTGGGAACGAGTTGAGGGCTTTGGTGAGAACACACAGAGGCTGCCAAGGCTATGTGACTACATCTTCCTGTATTTTACACCTTGCTCTGTTCCGCCCATTGGAAGCAGCCTGGGAAGGTTTTTTTTTTTTTGCTGACAGAAAGGAAGAGGACATTTTAATCTCAGTTTATTGTCCATCTAAAACCATTATGGTTTTGTTCTTATGAGATTTGATAAGAAGCCACCTGATCTGTGTAACGGCAGGCTGTAGGGCCGCGGGTACATATTCAAACACAGTGAACGGAGCATGCATGATATTTCACATCGAAATAGGGCTAGGATATTTCAATCGTATGATATGAGATATGGCACGAGATAGAATATATTGAATGATAGGAGAACAATGGATAATAGAGAATAATGTAAGAGGCATCATTAGACCCAGTCAGACAATGTATGTGGAACTTGATTGTAACACAGAAGACTACTTTTCCAACATGGCTGTTAGAAAACAGACTCATACCTTTTGATCTCACTTTGGCACCTAGGCTGTGTTACTGTAAAAAGCACTTTGGCACCTAGGCTGTGTTACTGTAAAAAGCACTTTGGCACCTAGGCTAAAAAGCACTTTGGCACCTAGGCTGTGTTACTGTAAAAAGCACTTTGGCACCTAGGCTGTGTTACTGTAAAAAGCACTTTGGCACCTAGGCTAAAAAGCACTTTGGCACCTAGGCTGTGTTACTGTAAAAAGCACTTTGGCACCTAGGCTGTGTTACTGTAAAAAGCACTTTGGCACCTAGGCTAAAAAGCACTTTGGCACCTAGGCTGTGTTACTGTAAAAAGCACTTTGGCACCTATGCTGTGTTACTGTAAAAAACACTTTGGCACCTAGGCTGTGTTACTGTAAAAAGCACTTTGGCACCTAGGCTGTGTTACTGTAAAAAGCACTGGCACCTAGGCTGGTTTACTGTAAAAAGCACTTTGGCACCTAGGCTGTGTTACTGTAAAAAACACTTTGGCACCTAGGCTGTGTTACTGTAAAAAACACTTTGGCACCTAGGCTGTGTTACTGTAAAAAGCACTTTGGCACCTAGGCTGGTTTACTGTAAAAAGCACTTTGGCACCTAGGCTGTGTTACTGTAAAAAACACTTTGGCACCTAGGCTGTGTTACTGTAAAAAACACTTTGGCACCTAGGCTGTGTTACTGTAAAAAAGCACTTTGGCACCTAGGCTGTGTTACTGTAAAAAGCACTTTGGCACCTAGGCTGTGTTACTGTAAAAAGCACTTTGGCACCTAGGCTGTGTTACTGTAAAAAGCACTTTGGCGCCTAGGCTATGTTACTGTAAAAAGCACTTTGGCACCTAGGCTGTGTTACTGTAAAAAGCACTTTGTGACAACTAAAAAGTAATTTATTGATTGATTATTGATTGATGTAACTAATGCATTCTCTCTCTCTCTCTCTCTCTCTTTTCCTTTCTCTCTCTCTTCCTCTTTCTCTCTCTCTCCATCTCTTTCTCTCTCTCTGTCTCTCTCTCTCTCTCCTGTCCCTCTCTCTCTCTCTCTCTCCCTCTCTCTCTCTCCTGTCTCTCTCTCTCTTCCCCTCTCTCTCTCCCTCTCTCTCTCTCTCTCTCTCTCTCTCTCTCTCTCTCTCTCTCTCTCTGTCTCTCTCCTGTCTCTCTCTCTCCATCTCTCTCTCTCTTCCTTTCTATCTCTCTCTCTCTCTCTTCTTCCCTTCCAGACACCAGCAACCCAGAGATGTTGATTAGTTTCTTTTCCATCCAGAGACAGCTGGGCGTTGGGTCCGCCTGGTCTCTGGATGTTCAGAGCGTCCGACAGACGGAGTTAAGGTATTCTTACCGCTTCATCTGCAATGACAATTATTACGGAGAAAGTTGTTCCAAAATATGCACGCCGAGGGACGACCGTTTTGGCCACTACACCTGCGACCGCGACGGCCAGTTGTCCTGTCTGCCCGGCTGGAAGGGGGAATACTGCGAAGAACGTAAGCAAACCGAGAGAAACCAACCGTTATCGAACCCCGCAAAAAAGAAAAACACAACTCAACCCCACTGGCTTATCAGAGTCCATGTCACACTTGTCTTTGACCATGTTGGATATACAATATCATAACTTCTTCAATGATTACAGGCCTTTACTATAGGCCAGTGTTTTTTCCTTCTAGCAAGCTTGGTCATCGTTTTTGATGCACTTTAGCTGTTTCTTCCATGAGTTTCGCTGTGCTTTTAGTTTTCCCCGAGCTTGTTGGTACATCGTTTTCAGAAAGCGAGTGAAAGGTGTACAGTAGCTGTGGTTTACTTGTATATAGGTCGTCTGTGGCCCTCTGCCAAGAGGTTTGGTTGTTAAATGGCACAGCAGTTGGTACTCGTAACAGCTGTAGGGTCACTGGTTCAAGGCTGAATTGATTTGGTTTTCCTCAATCGCTACATTGGTGGCAGCGGTGGGATGGATGCCACAGTCTCTCAGGGTTTTGTTGCAAGCTTGTCCTGATGCACTGGTCCTGTGAGAGATAGAGGGATACATAGACAGAATGAGAATACCTGTATGTTAACCTACTGCGTACTCTGCTGAGAGGCCTGGGCCTTTATGGCGCAGGAAGTTTCCATTTTCTTTATACACGTAAAAAGGGCCACTGAAATAACCGTGTGGAGATGAGCACATGTTTGCCATGCTACGTTGGTCTAAGAGGTCATCTCTGTAGGGCTGCAGCATGTATAGTAAGTGTATGAGAAGGAGTCAGCCTTATGTGTAGGCCCTAGGGAACCAAGAGATGCTGTTAGAGAGGGGCTGTTTGCTGAATATGAGGACAAGCAGCATAGTTGAACAATATGCTTAAGACATAGGTACTAGTGCACTACAAAATGAGCATAAAAACAAACGCTGGTTCTCTTCTCTATGTTTTGGACAGAACAGAAACTGAACGAACTCATACTTTCACAGGGAGAACAGCCAGTTGGGAGGTTAGCGCCATTTGATGTGTGCCTCATTTACCAAAACAAATTCACCGAAGCATTTCAGGGAAACATCTTAAAACATAAATCGTTACCATTTGTTTGAGTCAGTTTGATACGCAGTATGACAAGGGATCTATCGTCATCGGCGTCACTTGGCGGTGAAGGAGAGATTGGCACGTGTTACGGTTGCATTTTGACCGTGGCGCCAAATCCTTGACCAGAGCAATTACACACCCACTTACCGTCCGTAGTATAGAAACAATGCACGTGAGATGAAGGAAGTGGATCTCTCCACCCTCCGTCGCTCTCCCTGGCTGTGAGAGTGGAGTTTGTATTTCTATACTACGACTACCTGAAAGTAGAGCGCGTTCCTGGTAATTTAATCCCGGGCCGTTTGAACGTCACTGGCAGAACACCGGGTGCAGCAGCACGCGCTGGGGTTAATCGCAACGTTATTATCCGCCACGCGCCACTGAAATCGTAGTCTCCCTATTGTTGGGGGCTCGCGGGCCGCATAGCAGCTGCAAGTATGGTTCGCGCAGACAAGGAACAACAATGGTGGCAGCTGTCCGCTATTGCGCACGGGCATCTGTTTAGGACAAACCCGGCCGTTTACCGGCGGTCGCAAGCTTATCAAACCGGAATCGGTGTCGCACACAGAGAGAGAGAGATGCCCATCTAGAACACAAGACATTACAAACCGTAAATTACCCAGCTTCCTCATGGTCCCGCTGTAGCAGTTGGGTGGTGTGACAGGTTCAGTTGGAGCTTGTGTTTGTCTGCCCTTTGAAGAAGCAGCATTGTGGCTGAAATGAATAGATGTTATGATGGAGATGCTTAAGTAGCCTGAGGTGTGATATATGTCCAATATACCACTGCTGAACGGAGTGCCTGGACACAGCCCTTAGCCGTGGTATATTGGACATATACCACGAACCCCCTTGAAGTGCCGTATTGATATTATACAACGGATTGGCAACGTAATTAGAGCAGTAAAAAGACATGTTTTGTCGTAAGGTCTGATATACTATGGCTGTCCAGCCACTCAGCATGCAGAGCTCGAGCCCGTGATGCCTTTTATAGCGTTGTTTTATTATAGCCTATACACATGCAAGCACATCTTTTGTGTGTTTTATGAAGGATCTTTTTTTCTGGGGGGGGGGGGATAATACTTCATGATGTAGGCTAATGTTCAGAAGTCCATAATTTGCATCAGTAGGCTATAATATCCTTGAAATTGCAGCTGTTTTGATGTACATGAGTTACTGTAATGATAGCTTTGCCTATCGTGACTGTGGCTTAGATGCACATAATGTATTCAGATTGATTTACGTCCAAGGTCCACAGTATGAATAACGTTTAAAACACTATACATAACCCCTGGATATCTATTGGTGCGTGTGTGTTACACTATAGATAACCCCTGGATATCTATTGGTGCGTGTGTGTTACACTATAGATAACCCCTGGATATCTATTGGTGCGTGTGTGTTACACTATAGATAACCCCTGGATATCTATTGGTGCGTGTGTGTTACAGCCATCTGCCTCGTGGGATGCAGTGAAGGAAACGGAAACTGCTCCAGACCTGGCGAGTGTGTGTAAGTAATATAGAAATTATAAAATATATGTGTGTGTGTGTGTGTGTGTGTGTGTGTGTGTGTGTGTGTGTGTGTGTGTGTGTGTGTGTGTGTGTGTGTGTGTGTGTGTGTGTGTGTGTGTGTGTGTGTGTGTGTGTGTGTGTGTGTGTGTGTGTGAAGGAGACAGTATTTCAATTTTTCTCTAAATTGGTCCAATATTTATATTCCATGTGATGTCAACTGTTCAGCAGGAAGCAATCTATTTTTCAATGCTGAAGATCAAAGCAGCCAACTCTTTCTCTCTCTCTTTCTCTCTCTCTTTCTCCTCTCTCTTTCTTTCTCTCTTTGTCCTCTCTCTCTCTCTTTCTCCTCTCTCTCTCTGTCTCTCTCTCCTCTCTCTTTCTCCTCTCTCTCTGTCTCTCTCTCCTCTCTCTCGCTCCTTCTCTCTTTCTTTCTTTCTCTCTCTTTCTCTCACTTTCTCTCTTTCTCGCTCTCTTTCTCTCTCTCTTTCTCTCTCTCTCTTTCTCACTCTCTTTCTTTCTCTCTTTCTCTCTCTCTTTCTCACACTCTTTCTCTCTCTCGTTCTCTCTCTCTTTCTCACTCTCTTTCTTTCTCTCTTTCTTTCTCTCTCTTTCTCTCTCTCTCTCTCTATTTCTCTCCCTTTCTCTCTTTCTCACACTCTTTCTTTCTCTCTTTCTCCTCTCTTTCTTTCTCTCTTTCTCTCTTCTCTCTCAAGATTTTGGTCAGAACTATAAGTATGCTGTTCACACAAAGTCTAGAGTAGAATAATTGACTCCATATGAACATTTGTATCGAGGGGTTTCTGCAGTAAGGGAACATGCATGCATACAATTGGTCCCCGTAGTCATAAAACTATAGTCAAGTGTTCTGCACTCTGTCTTAGAGGGATACTGTAGATGATTGGTTGTTATTGCATGTGACAACGTGGTTGGTTGAATCAAACAATTAACAAAAAAAACCTATCAATTTAATTAACCAATCAGTCAGTGAATAAATGCTGTATAAATAAAGGTATGGTACTAATGAAGGAACATTTACCTGCATTGCAGAGTTTTTAATGGTACATTACTCTTCCTGTGTCTCCAGGTGCAGAGAAGGTTGGCAGGGTCTGTTCTGTGATGAGTGTAAGAAGTACCCAGCGTGTAAACATGGCACCTGCCAACAGCCTTGGCAGTGTCACTGTAAGGAGGGCTGGGGAGGGCTCTTCTGTGACCAAGGCAAGAACACATCTTCATCATCACCATCGTAGTTGCACAGAGAAATCTGACTGAAACATATCAGAAAAGGGGGAATAAATTATGTTTTCCATTCAAATACTGACCCTAAAAGAATCCCTCAAAAATAGAGAAGACGTTGACATGAATCTGTACGTCAACATGATCTATCAGCTGTTCTTATGTTAATCCATTATCACTGGTGAGCTCATCAGGATGTTCCTATACACTTTTTGTCTATGAGAAGAAAATATGTTAGTTGACTAATCTGTTTGACTTAGTAGTTTACCTTACATACAGGAAGTTATGTTGACCTTACATACAGGAAGTTATGTTGACCTTACATACAGGAAGTTATGTTGACCTTACATACAGGAAGTTATGTTGACCTTACATACAGGAAGTTATGTTGACTTTACATACAGGAAGTTATGTTGACCTCACATACAGGAAGTTATGTTGACCTTACATACAGGAAGTTATGTTGACCTTACATACAGGAAGTTATGTTGACTTTACATACAGGAAGTTATGTTGACCTTACATACAGGAAGTTATGTTGACTTTACATACAGGAAGTTATGTTGACCTCACATACAGGAAGTTATGTTGACCTTACATACAGGAAGTTATGTTGACCTTACATACAGGAAGTTATGTTGACCTTACATACAGGTCGTTATGTTGATCTTATGTTGACCTTACATACACATGTTTTGGGGGGGAAATTATATTGTTTTATAATAATACAATTGCTCAGAGAAAGTGATTTTGATTAACAAGTTTTAAAAAAAATCTCAAAAGTTAGACGTCAAAATGATTGAGACCCATAAAGTCAAATAAATTTGTGCTCTATTCCCAGCATACAATATAACTCATCCTTATCATGGGTGTCAAATTATTTAACCCCACGATACATGTACAGTATATGACCTTATATTTTACCTTTATTTGACCTTTGACCTCTCTGCTCCCTCTCAGATCTGAACTTCTGCACGCACCACCGGCCGTGTGTGAACGGGGCGACCTGCATGAACACGGGTCAAGGCAGCTATACCTGTACCTGTCCCCCTGGGTTCACTGGGGTCAACTGTGAGCTGGAGCTGCAGGAGTGTGACAGCGACCCCTGCAGGAACGGAGGACTCTGCACGGTAAGCAGTGGTTAGATAGATATGTTAGAAGGGACAGCACCGTGGAGGAAGGGGTTAGATAGACATGTTAGAGGGGACAGCACCGTGGAGGAAGGGGTTAGATAGACATGTTAGAGGGGACAGCACCGTGGAGGAAGGGGTTAGATAGACATGTTAGAGGGGACAGCACCGTGGAGGAAGGGGTTATATAGACATGTTAGAGGGGACAGCACCGTGGAGGAAGGGGTTAGATAGACATGTTAGAAGGGACAGCACCGTGGAGGAAGGGGTTAGATAGATATGTTAGAGGGGACAGCACCGTGGAGGAAGGGGTTAGATAGACATGTTAGAAGGGACAGCACCGTGGAGGAAGGGGTTAGATAGACATGTTAGAAGGGACAGCACCGTGGAGGAAGGGGTTAGATAGACATGTTAGAAGGGACAGCACCGTGGAGGAAGGGGTTAGATAGACATGTTAGAGGGGACAGCCCCTGCAGGAACGGAGGACTCTGCACAGTGAGTTAGTAAGCACTAGATGACTGCGGACAATGCCTGCAGGAACGACCGTTAAGATGGCCCCCTACAAGTCACTAAATGCCCAGGCTAGAAGTGGCAATATTGTCAGAACTGATGAGCAGATGGGTACAATATATACATACAAAGTATGTGGACACCCCTTCAAATGACTGGATTCAGCTATTTCATTCGATCACACAGACATGCAATCTCCATAGACAAACATTGTCACTAGAATGGCCTTACTGAAGAGGTCAGTGACTTTCAACGTGGCGCCGTCATAGGATACGATTACTTTCTAGACGATTCTGTGCTTCCAACTTTGTGGCAACAGTTTGGAGAAGGCCCTTTCCTGTTTCAGGTTGACAATGCCCCCATGCACAACCCGAGGGTCATACAGAAATGGTTTGTCGAGATCGGTGTGGATGAATTTGACTGGTCCGCACAGAGCCCTGACCTCAACCCCATCAAACACCTTTGGGATGAATTGGAACGCCGACTGCGAGCCAAACCTAATGGCACAACATTGGTGCCCGACCTCACTAATGCTCTTGTGGGTGAATGGAAGTAAGTCCCCGTAGCAATGTTCCAACATCTCGTGGAAAAGCCTTCCCAGAAGAGTGGAGGCTGTTATAGCAGCAATGTTCCAACATCTAGTGGAAAGCCTTCCCAGAAGAGTGGAGGCTGTTATAGCAGCAATGTTCCAACATCTAGTGGAAAGCCTTCCCAGAAGAGTGCAGGCTGTTATAGCAGCAATGTTCCAACATCTAGTGGAAAAGCCTTCCCAGAAGAGTGGAGGCTGTCATAGCTGCAAAAGCAGGGACCAACTCCATATTGATGCTCAATAAAAGGGGCAGAGTTAAATGTTCCTTTAAATACCCTTAAAGGGGCAGAGTTAAATGTTCCTTTAAATACCCTTAAAGGGCAGAGTTAAATGTTCCTTTAAATATCCTTAAAGGGGCAGAGTTAAATGTTCCTTTAAATACCCTTAAAGGGGCAGAGTTAAATGTTCCTTTAAATACCCTTAAAGGGGCAGAGTTATTGTCATAAGTGACGTGAGAGGAAGGGGGAATGACTGCATTTTTTAGAAACGACTGTAATCCAATCTGTCTTGACCTTTAGATCTTAACTGTCTCCTTTTTATAGAACCTGGATGTTGGCTACAGGTGTTCGTGTCCGCAGGGCTTCGAGGGTTCTCACTGTGAACACAGCCTGCTGACTTGTGCCGACTCCCCCTGCTTCCACAGCGGACAGTGCCATCAGAAGGACAACGGGCATAGCTACATCTGCGAGTGTCCTCCCGGATACACAGGACTCAACTGTGAGAAGAGAGTGGACAAGTGCACATCTCTTCCCTGCGCCAACGGTATGCTACGGCCTCTCTCCACTCCCCCCCCTTCTTCCCCCCTCCTCCTCTTCTTCTCTTCCCCCTCCTCCTCAGGAAGGTTGGAAGTGTGTGATGGAACTACTATCTCTCTTCTCTCTCCCCCTCCCCTTCTCCCCTTACCCTGAATTCCTCTTGGGCCGGCGGTCTGGAAGTGTGATTGAACTACTATCTCTCTCCCCTCTCTTCTCCCCCTCCCCTTCTCCCCTTACCCTGAATTCCTCTTGGGCCGGCGGTCTGGAAGTGTTATGGAACTACTATCTCTCTCTCCCCCCCCCCTTCTCCCCTTACCCTGAATTCCTCTTGGGCCGGCGGTCTGGAAGTGTTATGGAACTACTATCTCTCTCCCCCTCCCCTTCTCCCCTTACCCTGAATTCCTCTTGGGCCGGCGGTCTGGAAGTGTTATGGAACTACTATCTCTCTCCCTCTCTTCTCTCTCCCCCTCCCCTTCTCCCCTTACCCTGAATTCCTCTTGGGCCGGCGGTCTGGAAGTGTTATGGAACTACTATCTCTCTCCCCTCTCTTCTCTCTCCCCCCCTCCCCTTCTCCCCTTACCCTGAATTCCTCTTGGGCCGGCGGTCTGGAAGTGTTATGGAACTACTATCTCTCTCCCCCCCTCTCTTCTCTCTACTATCTCTCCCCCCTCCCCTTCTCCCCTTACCCTGAATTCCTCTTGGGCCGGCGGTCTGGAAGTGTTATGGAACTACTATCTCTCTCCCCCCCCCTCCCCTTCTCCCCTTACCCTGAATTCCTCTTGGGCCGGCGGTCTGGAAGTGTTATGGAACTACTATCTCTCTCCCCTCTCTTCTCTCTCCCCCCTCTCCCCTTCTCCCCTTACCTTGAATTCCTCTTGGGCCGGCGGTCTGGAAGTGTTATGGAACTGTGTGTCTATTGTGCTGGATGTCAACATACGATGGCTTCCAGTCGGCTTCAGGGAATGTCACCCGATACTGTTCATTCAGTCGGGCCTGTGCTAATAGTTCAAACAGAGGATGAAGGAAAATACTGTTAAATGGACAAATAATGTGATAAATATTAAATCCACTTGGGCTCAGGGTGACCTTTTTAAGAGACACTCTCATGCTTGATGTGGTGCATGGGTTTAGTGATGAAGGGAACAGTCGGAATCATTCAGACTTGAGACTTCGTATCTAACGGTTACTGAGGCCTCAAGATGTATAGTGTGAAGTCAGGGGAAAGAGGGAGATACCTAGTCAGATGTCCAACTGAATGTTTTCAACTGAAATGTGTCTTCTGCATTTAACCCTTCTCTGAATCAGAGAGGTGCAGGGGGGGGGGCTGCCTTAACAGTGGGTTAACTGCCTTGCTCAGAGGAAGAATGACTTTTACCTTGTCAGCTCAGGGATTCGATCCGAAGTAGTGTGTAGTAGTGGTGTAGTGGTGTAGTGTGTAGTGGTGTAGTGACGTAGTGGTGTAGTGGTGTAGTGTGTAGTGGTGTAGTGACATAGTGGTGTAGTGTGTAGTGGTGTAGTGTGTAGTGGGAAGTAGTGTGTAGTGGTGTAGTGTGTAGTGGTCTAATGTGTAGTGGGAAGTAGTGTGTAGTGGTGTAGTGTGTAGTTGTGTAGTGGTCTAGTGTGTAGTGGGAAGTAGTGTGTAGTGGTGTAGTGTGTAGTTGTGTAGTGGTCTAGTGTGTAGTGGGAAGTAGTGTGTAGTGGTGTAGTGTGTAGTTGTGTAGTGGTCTAGTGTGTAGTGGTTTAGTGTGTAGTGACGTAGTCTGTAGTGGTGTAGTGGTGTATTGGTGTAGTGTGTAGTGGTGTATTGGTGTAGTGGTGTAGTGGTGTAGTGGTGTAGTGTGTAGTGTTGTAGTGACATAGTGTATAGTGGTGTAGTGTGCAGTGGGAAGTAGTGTGTAGTGGTGTAGTGTGTAGTGGGAAGTAGTGTGTAGTGGTGTAGTTACTTAGTGGTGTAGTGTGTAGTGTATAGTGGTGTAGTGTGTAGTGGTGTAGTGTGTAGGGGGTGTAGTGTATAGTGGTATAGTGTATAGTGGTGTAGTGTGTAGGGTATAGTGGTGTAGTGTGTAGTGGTGTTGTGGTGTAGTGATGTAGTGGTGTAGTGATGTAGGGTGTAGTGGTGTAGTGTATAGTGGTGTAGTGTGTAGGGTATAGTGGTGTAGTGTGTAGTGGTGTAGTGTGTAGTGGTGTAGTGTGTAGGGTATAGTGTGTAGTTGTGTAGTGGTGTAGTGTGTAGTGGTGTAGTGTGTAGCAGTGTAGTGTCTAGTGGTGTAGTGGTGTCGTGTGTAGTGTGTAGTGACGTAGTGGTGTAGTGATGTAGTGGTCTAGTGTGTAGTGTTTAGTGGGAGGGAAGTAGTGTGTAGTGGTGTAGTGTGTAGTTGTGTAGTGGTCTAGTGTGGAGTGGTCTAGTGTGTAGTGGTGTAGTGGGAAGTAGTGAAGAAGTGTGTAGTGGTGTAGTGTGTAGTGTGTAGTGGTGTAGTGTGTAGTGACGTAGTGGTGTAGTGGTGTAGTGTGTAGTGGGAAGTAGTGAAGTAGTGTGTAGTGATGTAGTGGTGTAGTGTGTGTAGTGGTGTAGTGTGTAGTGATGTAGTGGTGTAGTGTGTAGTGGTGTAGTGGTGTAGTGTGTAGTGACGTAGTGGTGTAGTGACGTAGTGGTGTAGTGTGTAGTGGTGTAGTGTGTAGTGGTGTAGTGGTGTAGTGTGTAGTGGTGTAGTGATGTAGTGTGTAGGGGTGTAGTGTGTAGTGGTGTAGTGTGTAGTTGTGTAGTGGTCTAGTGTGTAGTGTGTAGTTGTGTTGTGGTCTAGTGTGTAGTGGTCTAGTGTGTAGTGTGTAGTGGTGTAGTGTGTAGTGGTGTAGTGTGTAGTGGGAAGTGGTGGTGTAGTGTGTAGTGTGTAGTGGGGTGTAGTGGTGTAGTGTGTAGTGGTGGGAAATAGTGAAGTAGTGTGTAGTGGTGTAGTGACGTAGTGGTGTAGTGTGTAGTGACGTAGTGGTGTAGTGGTGTAGTGTGTAGTGGTGTAGTGTGTAGTGTGTAGTGTGTAGTGTGTAGGGGTGTAGTGTGTAGTGGTGTAGTGTGTAGTGGTGTAGTGGGTAGTGGTCTAGTGTGTAGTGTGTAGTTGTGTTGTGGTCTAGTGTTGTGTGTTGTGGTCTAGTGGTGTAGTGTGTAGTGGTGTAGTGTGTAGTGTGTAGTGGGAAGTAGTGAAGTAGTGTGTAGTGTGTAGTGATGTAGTGGTGTCGTGTGTAGTGGTGTAGTGTGTAGTGATGTAGTGGTGTAGTGTGTAGTGGTGTAGTGTGAAGTGGTGTAGTGTGTAGTGTGTAGTGGTGTAGTGGTGTAGTGTGTAGTGGTGTAGTGTGTAGTGTGTAGTGGTGTAGTGATGTAGTGTGTAGGGGTGTGGTGTAGTGGTGTAGTGTGTAGTGGTGTAGTGTGTAGTGTGTAGTGTGTAGTGTGTAGTAGTGTGTAGTGGTGTAGTGTGTAGTGGTGTAGTGTGTAGTGGTGTAGTGTGTAGTGGTGTACTGTGTAGTGTGTAATGGTGTAGTGTGTAGTGGTGTAGTGGTGTAGTGTGTAGTGTGTAGTAGTGGGAAGTAGTGTGTAGTGTGTAGTGGTGTAGTGTGTAGTGGTGTAGTGTGTAGTGGTGTAGTGATGTAGTGTGTGTAGTGGTGTAGTGTGTAGTGGTGTAGTGTGTAGTGGTGTAGTGTGTAGTGTGTAGTGGGAAGTAGTGAAGTAGTGTGTAGTGTGTAGTGATGTAGTGGTGTAGTGTGTAGTGTGTGTAGTGTGTAGTGGGAAGTAGTGTGTAGTGTGTAGTGTGTAGTGGTGTAGTGGTGTAGTGTGTAGTGATGTAGTGGTGTAGTGTGTAGTGGTGTAGTGGTGTAGTGTGTAGGGTGTAGTGGTGTAGTGTGTGTAGTGTGTAGTGGTGTAGTGTGTAGTGGTGTAGTGTGTAGTGGTGTAGTGTGTAGTGTGTAGTGGTCTAGTGTGTAGTGGTGTAGTGTGTAGGGGTGTAGTGTGTAGTGGTGTAGTGGTGTAGTGGTGTAGTGTGTAGTGGTGTATTGGTGTAGTGGTGTATTGGTGTAGTGTGTAGTGATGTAATGTGTAGTGGTGTAGTGGTGTAATGTGTAGTGTGTGTAGTGGTGTAGTGTGAAGTAGTGATGTAGTGGTGTAGTAGTGTAGTGTGCAGTGGTGTAGTGTGTTGTGGTGTAGTGATGTAGTGGTGTAGTGTGTTGTGATGTAGTGGTGTAGTGTGTAGTGGTGTAGTGGTGTTGTGTGTAGTGGGAAGTAGTGGTGTAGTGTGTAGTGGTGTAGTGATGTAGTGTGTAGTGGTGTAGTGATGTAGTGTGTAGTGGTGTAGTTATATAGTGGTGTAGTGTGTAGTGGTGTAGTGTGTGTAGTGGTGTATTGGTTTAGTGGTGTAGTGGTGTAGTGGGAAGTAGTGTGTAGTGGTGTAGTGTGTAGTGATGTAGTGTATAGTGGTGTAGTGTGCAGTGGGAAGTAGTGTATAGTGGTGTAGTGTGTAGTTGTTTATTGTGTAGTGGTGTAGTGGGAAGTAGTGTGTAGTGGTGTAGTTACTTAGTGGTGTAGTGTGTAGTGTATAGTGGTGTAGTGTGTAGTGTTTAGTGATGTAGTGGTGTCGTGTGTAGTGGTGTCGTGTGTAGTGGTGTAGGGGTGTAGTGTATAGTGGTATAGTGTATAGTGGTGTAGTGTGTAGGGTATAGTGGTGTAGTGTATAGTGGTGTAGTGTGTAGTGGTGTTGTGGTGTAGTGATGTAGTGGTGTAGTGATGTAGGGTGTAGTGGTGTAGTGTATAGTGGTGTAGTGGTGTAGTTTGTATTGGTGTAGTGTGTAGTGGTGTAGTGTGTAGTGTGTAGTGGTGTAGTGTGTAGTGTGTAGTGGTGTCGTGTGTAGTGGTGTGGTGTAGTGTGTAGTGGTGTTGTGGGAAGTAGTGTAGTGGTGTAGTGTGTAGTTGTGTAGTGTGTAGTATGTAGGGTATAGTGGTGTAGTGTGTAGGGTATAGTGGTGTAGTGTGTAGGGTATAGTGGTGTAGTGTGTAGTGGTGTAGTGATGTAGTGGTGTAGGGTACAGTGGTGTAGTGGTGTAGTGTGTAGTGGTGTAGTGTGTAGTGGTGTAGTGTGTAGTGGTGTAGTGTGTAGCGGTGTAGTGTGTAGTGGTGTAGTTGTGTAGTGGTGTGTAGTGGTGTAGTGTGTAGCGGTGTAGTGTGTAGTGGTGTAGTGATGTAGTGGTGTAGGGTACAGTGGTGTAGTGGTGTAGTGTGTAGGGTGTAGTGTGTAGTGGTGTAGTGTTTAGTGGTGTAGTGTGTAGCGGTGTAGTGTGTAGTGGTGTAGTTGTGTAGTGGTGTGTAGTGGTGTAGTGTGTAGCGGTGTAGTGTGTAGTGGTGTAGTGTGTTGTGGTGTAGTGTATAGTGGTGTAGTGTGTAGGGTATAGTGGTGTAGTGTATAGTGGTGTAGTGTATAGTGGTGTAGTGTGTAGTGGTGTAGTGTGTAGTGGTGTAGTGTATAGTGGTGTAGTGGTGTAGTGTGTATTGGTGTAGTGGTGTAGTGGGAAGTAGTGAAGTAGTGTGTAGGGGTGTAGTGTGTAGTGGTGTAGTGTGTAGTGGTGTAGTGTGTAGCTGTGTAGTGTGTAGTGGTGTAGTGTATAGTGGTGTAGTGTGTAGTGGTGTAGTGGTGTAGTGTGTAGTGTGTAGTGGTGTAGTGTGTAGCTGTATAGTGGTGTAGTGTGTAGTGACGTAGTGTGTAGTGTTGTAGTGTGTAGTGATGTAGTGTATAGTGGTGTAGTGTGCAGTGGGAAGTAGTGTATAGTGGTGTAGTGTGTAGTTGTTTATTGTGTAGTGGTGTAGTGGGAAGTAGTGTGTAGTGGTGTAGTTACTTAGTGGTGTAGTGTGTAGTGTATAGTGGTGTAGTGTGTAGTGGTGTAGTTTGTATTGGTGTAGTGTGTAGTGGTGTAGTGTGTAGTGGTGTAGTGTGTAGTGTATAGTGGTGTAGTGTGTAGTGGTGTAGTGTGTAGTGTGTAGTGGTGTAGTGTGTAGCTGTATAGTGGTGTAGTGTGTAGTGACGTAGTGTGTAGTGTTGTAGTGTGTAGTGATGTAGTGTATAGTGGTGTAGTGTGCAGTGGGAAGTAGTGTATAGTGGTGTAGTATGTAGTTGTTTATTGTGTAGTGGTGTAGTGGGAAGTAGTGTGTAGTGGTGTAGTTACTTAGTGGTGTAGTGTGTAGTGTATAGTGGTGTAGTGTGTAGTGGTGTAGTTTGTATTGGTGTAGTGTGTAGTGGTGTAGTGTGTAGTGTGTAGTGGTGTAGTGTGTAGTTGTGTAGTGTGTAGTGGTGTAGTGGTGTCGTGTGTAGTGGTGTGGTGTAGTGTGTAGTGGTGTTATGGGAAGTAGTGTAGTGGTGTAGTGTGTAGTTGTGTAGTGTGTAGTATGTAGGGTATAGTGGTGTAGTGTGTAGGGTATAGTGGTGTAGTGGTGTAGTGTGTAGTGGTGTAGTGATGTAGTGGTGTAGGGTACAGTGGTGTAGTGGTGTAGTGTGTAGGGTGTAGTGGTGTAGTGTGTAGTGGTGTAGTGTGTAGTGGTGTAGTGTGTAGCGGTGTAGTGTGTAGTGGTGTAGTTGTGTAGTGGTGTGTAGTGGTGTAGTGTGTAGCGGTGTAGTGTGTAGTGGTGTAGTGTGTTGTGGTGTAGTGTATAGTGGTGTAGTGTGTAGGGTATAGTGGTGTAGTGTATAGTGGTGTAGTGTGTAGTGGTGTAGTGGTGTAGTGTGTAGTGTGTAGTGGTGTAGTGTATAGTGGTGTAGTGGTGTAGTGTGTATTGGTGTAGTGTGTATTGGTGTAGTGGTGTAGTGGGAAGTAGTGAAGTAGTGTGTAGTGTGTAGGGGTGTAGTGTGTAGTGGTGTAGTGTGTAGTGGTGTAGTGTGTAGCTGTGTAGTGTGTAGTGGTGTAGTGTATAGTGGTGTAGTGTGTAGTGGTGTAGTGTGTAGTGGTGTAGTGTGTAGCTGTATAGTGGTGTAGTGTGTAGTGGTGTAGTGGTGTAGTGTGTAGTGTGTAGTGTAGTGTGTAGCTGTGTAGTGTGTAGTGGTGTAGTGTATAGTGGTGTAGTGTGTAGTGGTGTAGTGTGTAGTGTGTGTAGTGTGTAGTGTGTAGTGGTGTAGTGTATAGTGGTGTAGTGTATAGTGGTGTAGTGTGTAGGGTATAGTGGTGTAGTGTGTAGTGGTGTAGTGTGTAGGGTATAGTGGTGTAGTGTGTAGTGTGTAGTGGTGTAGTGGTCTAGTGGTGTAGTGTGTAGTGGTGTAGTGTATAGTGGTGTAGTGGTGTAGTGTGTAGTGTATAGTGGTGTAGTGTATAGTGGTGTAGTGGTGTAGTGTGTATTGGTGTAGTGGTGTAGTGTGTAGGGTATAGTGGTGTAGGGTATAGTGGTGTAGTGTGTAGTGTGTAGTTGTGTAGTGTGTAGTGTGTAGTGGTGTAGTGGTGTCGTGTGTAGTGTGTAGTGGTGTAGTGTGTAGTGGTGTAGCGTGTAGTGGTGTAGTGTGTAGTGGTGTAGTATGTAGTGGTAAGTACTGAAGTAGTGTGTAGTGTGTAGTGTGTAGTGGGAAGTAGTGTAGTGGTGTAGTGGTGTAGTAGTGTAGTAGTGTAGTGGTGTAGTGTGTGGTGGTGTAGTGGGAAGTAGTGAAGTAGTGGTGTAGTGGTGTAGTGTGTAGTGGTGTAGTGAAGTAGTGGTGTAGTGTGTAGTGGTGTAGTGTGTAGTGGTGTAGTGTGTAGTGGTGTAGTGTGTAGTGGTGTATTGAAGTAGTGGTGTAGTGTGTAGTGGTGTAGTGTGTGGTGGTGTAGTGGGAAGTAGTGAAGTAGTGGTGTAGTGGTGTAGTGTGTAGTGGTGTAGTGAAGTAGTGGTGTAGTGTGTAGTGGTGTAGTGTGTAGTGGTGTAGTGTGTAGTGGTGTAGTGTGTAGTGGTGTATTGAAGTAGTGGTGTAGTGTGTAGTGGTGTAGTGGTGTAGTGTGTAGTGGTGTAGTGGTGTAGTGTGTAGTGGTGTATTGATGTAGTGGTGTAGTGTGTAGTGGTGTAGTGTGTAGTGGTGTATTGAAGTAGTGGTGTAGTGTGTAGTGGTGTAGTGTGTAGTGGTGTAGTGTGTAGTGGTGTATTGAAGTAGTGGTGTAGTGTGTAGTGGTGTAGTGGTGTAGTGTGTAGTGGTGTAGTGTGTAGTGGTGTAGTGTGTAGTGGTGTAGTGTGTAGTGGTGTAGTGTGTAGTGTGTAGTGGTGTAGTGTGTAGTGGTGTAGTGTGTAGTGGTGTAGTGTGTAGTGGTGTAGTGGTGTAAGTAGTGGTGTAGTGTGTAGTGGTGTAGTGTGTAGTGGTGTAGTGGTGTAGTGTGTAGGTGTATTGTAAGTAGTGGTGTAGTGTGTAGTGGTGTAGTGTGTAGTGGTGTAGTGTGTAGTGGTGTATTGAAGTAGTGGTGTAGTGTGTAGTGGTGTAGTGTGTAGTGGTGTAGTGTGTAGTGGTGTATTGAAGTAGTGGTGTAGTGTGTAGTGGTGTAGTGTGTAGTGGTGTAGTGTGTAGTGGTGTATTGAAGTAGTGGTGTAGTGTGTAGTGGTGTAGTGTGTAGTGGTGTAGTGTGTAGTGGTGTATTGAAGTAGTGGTGTAGTGTGTAGTGGACCAATTGTGTGTGTCTGCTTATCTGTTCTCTCCCCCAAGACCCTGACCCCTGACCCCCTGTGTCTCTCTCTCCAGGCGGTCTGTGTTTGATCCACGGTGGCGTGCGTCTGTGTAGCTGTCGCTCCGGTTTCACCGGCCAGCGCTGTGAGATCAACATCAACGAGTGTGCCGGGAACCCCTGCACCAACGGAGGGACCTGCCTGGACCGCATCAACGACTACACCTGTCACTGCCCCCAGGGATACGTCGGACGAAACTGCGACCGCGGCCTGTACGAGTGCTCCATCAACCCCTGTCTTAACGGAGGGCTCTGCACCGGGGGAAGGGGGCCGGGGAAACCCCCTGCCACCTGTATCTGTCCCGTCGGCTTTACCGGATCACGCTGCCAGTTCTTTGCTGTGACCCTGCCGGTGGGTGGGGAGAGGATCAATGGAGAGAGCCAAGATGGCTTCCAGTGGGCGGCAGTTTCCTTGGCTGTAGGGCTGGTTGCATTTCTGGTGCTGCTATGCATGGTTGGGCTGGCTCTACGGCACATCCACAGGCGGACCGGCAGGGACAGGGGAGATGGGGAGACCATGAACAACCTATCAGATGTACAGAGGGATAACCTAATCCCCGCCTCCCAGCTGAAGAACACCAATCAGAAGGTTGGACTGGAGGTGGACTGCGAATCAGAGAAGTCAAACTTCATCCATAAGAACTATCAATTGGACTCGTATAGTAACGCAAAGTCGAAGGAGTTGAACGATGATACGTCGCAAGAGGATAGAAGCAAAAGTCATGTGATCTATGACACGTGTTTAGAAGAGAAAATACCTCTGAGTAGAATGTACAGGTAAGAAAACCATTGTTGTTGTTGTTGTTGTTGTTGTCTAAATTAAGCTTTTCGATGAGTTTTATCTTGATTCTGAAATGTTAGACCACATCTGCAAACATGAAGAACTAGCCAACTGCTTCTGCAATGACACATTGAGACATAGGCTACTAACAGCTCTATACTAACAGCTCTATACTTACAGCTCTATACTAACAGCTCTATACTTACAGCTCTATACTAACAGCTCTATACTAACAGCTCTATACTAACAGCTCTATACTAACAGCTCTATACTAACAGCTCTATACTACACAGCTCTATACTAACAGCTCTATACTAACAGCTCTATACTAACAGCTCTATACTTACAGCTCTATACTAACAGCTCTATACTAACAGCTCTATACTATTACAGCTCTATACTAACAGCTCTATACTAACAGCTCTATACTAACAGCTCTATACTTACAGCTCTATACTAACAGCTCTATACTAACAGCTCTATACTTAGTACAGCTCTATACAGTACAGCTCTATACTAACAGCTCTATACTTACAGCTCTATACTAACAGCTCAGTAGTAGGGTACAGCTCTAGGGTACTTACAGCTCAGTATACTAACAGCTCTATACTAACAGCTCTATACTAACAGCTCAGTACCAACAGTATACTAACAGCTCTATACTTACAGCTCTATACTAACAGCTCTATACAGTAGGGTACAGCTCTACATACTAACAGCTCTATACTTACAGCTCTATACTAACAGCTCTAGTACTTACAGCTCTATACTAACAGCTCTATACTACAACAGCTCTATAGGTACAGTACAGCTCTATACTATCAGCTCAGTACAGTAGAGGGTACAGTAGTAGTACAGTAGAGTACAGTAGGTACAGTAGAGTAGGGTACAGTAGAGTAGGGTACAGTAGAGTAGAGTAGGGTAGAGTATATTGGAATAGGGTACAGTAGAGTAGGGTACAGTAGAGTATATTGGAATAGGGTACAGTAGAGTACAGTACAAGTAGGTAGAGTACAGTAGTAGTAGGGTACAGTAGGGTACAGTAGAGTAGGGTACAGTAGAGTACAGTAGAGTAGGGTACAGTAGAGTAGGGTACAGTAGAGTAGGGTACAGTTGAGTAGGGTACAGTAGAGTAGGGTACAGCAGAGTATATTGGAATATGGTACAGTAGAGTAGGGTACAGTAGAGTAGGGTAGAGTGTATTGGAATAGGGTACAGTAGAGTATGGTACAGTAAAGTAGGGTAGAGTATATTGGAATAGGGTACAGTAGAGTAGGGTAACAGTAGAGTAGAGTAGGGTAGAGTATATTGGAATAGGGTACATTAGAGTAGGGTACAGTAGAGTGTATTGGAATAGGGTACAGTAGAGTATAGGTGGGTACAGTGGAGTAGAGTAGGGTACAGTATAATAGTGTACAGTAGAGGGTACAGTAGAGTAGGGTAGAGTATCTTGGAATAGGGTACAGTAGAGTAGGGTACAGTAGAGTAGGGTACAGTAGAGTAGGGTATAATTGAGTAGAGTAGGGCACAGTATAGTAGGGTACAGTAGAGTAGGGTATAATTGAGTAGAGTAGGGTACAGTAGAGTAGAGTAGGGTATAATTGAGTAGATTAGGGTACAGTATAGTAGAGTAGGGTACAGTATAATATAGTGGGGCTCAGTAGAGTATGGTATAATGGAGTAGAGTAGGGTACAGTATAATAGGGTACAGTAGAGTAGAGTAGGGTACAGTATAATAGGGTACAGTAGAGTAGAGTAGGGCACAATGGAGTAGGGTTCAGTGGATTACAGTAAGGTAGGGTTCAGTGGATTACAGCAAGGTAGGGTTCAGTGGATTACAGTAAAGTAGTGTTCAGGAGAGTACAGTAAAGTAAGATTCAGTGGATTACAGTAAGGTAGAGTTCAGTGGATTACAGTAAATTAGGGTTCAGTGGATTACAGTAAGGTAGGGTTCAGTGGATTACAGTAAGGTAGGGTTCAGTGGATTACAGTAAAGTAGGGTTCAGGAGAGTACAGTAAGGTAGGGTTCAGTGGATTACAGCAAGGTAGGGTTCAGTGGATTACAGTAAAGTAGGGTTCAGGAGAGTACAGTAAGGTAGGGTTCGGTGGATTACAGTAAGGTAGGGTTCAGTGGATTACAGCAAGGTAGGGTTCAGGAGAGTACAATAAGGTAGGGTTCAGTGCATTACAGTAAGGTAGGGTTCAGTGGATTACAGTAAGGTAGGGTTCAGCGGATTACAGTAAGGTAGGGTTCAGGAGAGTACAGTAAGGTATGGTTCAGTGGATTACAGTAAGGTAGGGTTCAGGAGAGTACAGTAAGGTAGGGCTCAGTGGATTACAGTAAGGTAGGGTTCGGTGGATTACAGTAAAGTAGGGCTCAGTGGATTACAGTAAGGTAGGATTCGGTGGATTACAGTAAGGTAGACAGCCACCTGTGTGTAAACAATGACTTTGTACTATATTATCGTAACAATATGTTTTTTTCTTGTCTTGGATTGAATTAGAACATATCACGATGTAAATAATTGTCCTAAATTTGAGATTTCTTTGAGTTATTATGGGATGGGACAGCCATTTTATACCTCTTCTGGAGAATCCCTCGTTGACATGTTCTCCCTCTCTATACCGCTGTCTCCCTGTACATTCTTTCCCACCCCCATCAGTAGGATTCCCGATGCATCGCCTCGTTTGACCATATGCTTCTACTTTTAAGGTGGACTGACTGAGTGTGTGTGTTGATTTATGGTGTTTTGCAGTGAAAAGTCGGAGTGTAGGATATCAACGATATGTTCCTCTCGAGACGCTCAGATCTACCAGTCCGTCTTTGTTATAGGAGAGGAGCGGAGGGCGTGCGTCATAGCAACAGAGGTAAGGATAAATACACCCCCCCCCAAAAAAATATATATACTTTTTCATCAGTACATATTTTGCGGTTTCCCTCTACAGCGTTTCATATCACACTTATTGTCAATTACAAATGCTGTACATTTATTCTTGGTGATGTTATGTTTTTTTTATTTTTATAGATACACATTGTGGAAGTAAGACATATTATTTTTCTTAAACATAAGCCAGGGAAATATCCTGTACGTCTATATGGCGTAATCATGTATGCCAAGTCAATATGGCGAAATAATCTTATATGGAAGTGATCTCACTCAACTATAAAAGTGTATCAAATCACTGTTCTTCAAACTGACAATTTGATGGCCTGGAAAAAGGGATACAGTGTCCCAGAAACACACCCATTCACCCCACAGAGTTGGATCCCTGGACTGCTCTCGCTCTGCACATGCTTCAGATACGTTTTAAGCTTTAGCGTTGCATAGTCTCGTGCTTGGAACACAAGCCAATGCATATGGTTTTGATACGTTTTAAAGCTTCATTATTTTGTCTCACAAGCCCTATGTTTTAACGTAGAAGCGCTGAGTGTAATTGAAAGCAGGATGAGCCAAGCAATAACATATAGCATACCCGTAAGAATAGATAACACAACTCTGATGTTCACTCACTGTTTTCCCCTGTTCCCACTGCTTGCCTCTAAGCCTTTTTCCTCTCTTCCTCCCCAGGTATAAGCTGTATGAAGAAGCGAGGGAGCGATAGAGGAGAAACACAATCGAGGCAGAATTTATTTTTCTTTTTTTTCTGGATTGTTTACAAAAAAATCTGAGAAAAGACTGGTGACTGTTTCTGATGTCACCTTTTGATGTCACTGCCGATGTCACTGCCGATGTCACTAGTGATGTCACTGCCGATGTCACTAGTGATGTCACTGCCGATGTCACTGCCGATGTCACTAGTGATGTCACTGCCGATGTCACTAGTGATGTCACTGCCGATGTCACTAGTGATGTCACTGCTGCTCTGGAACACTTGAGAGATGGCGAGAGAGAGACGATGAGACAGAGACAGAGATGGACGAACCTCCTCCTCTTCTCTGTAAACAAACTAAAGAACACTTTATTGACCGAGTGTTTGTATACAAAACGTGTCCAGTAGCGGTCATGAACCTCATGAATGGTTAAACAAATGGTTAGATCAACTGGTAAAATGGTTAAAAGACTGACCGAACTTGAATGTCAGCAAGCAAAACCACAAACTTGAACTGAACTCATCTGTCCTGGGCAGCAATGGAGGAGAGACTAGGTGAAACAGGACAAATGGCCCGGAGCTCGTAGTTGACCCCTGACCTCTCAGTTGACCCCTGCCCGACCTAATCATGGGGACTTCGACAGCCAACTAATCAAAATGGGGATGCCTGTGATTCAATTGATCTTTAACCCCTAGCCAGCATCATTCACCAGCTATGCAAGACCCAAGGTCCAGGGTGGAGCCAACTCGCTGAAACTGACCAACCAACCGCAAACAACCGACTGACTAGTTGATGAAAACCACAGACTAACCACGACAAAAACCTGAGAACGATGAATGTCTGACTGAACAAACGTCTCAACTGTCAGTCGCTCCGAACAAACGCCTGGACGGACTTTTCCAGACTTTTTCATTCCATGCAAATGGGTGAAAACATGCGGCCCAGAATGACTAGAAGCCTAAACAAGAGTTTCAATGCTAAAACTAAACACTTGTCTCTCCACGGAGGACTTGAACACCAAAAAGAAAAACACAGGTGGGGAAAAAAATGTTTTTCCATCAACAGGAATTTGGAAGAGGAGGAAACATCCCAAATGGAGTCCTATTCCCTAAATAGTGCACTACTATAGACCAGAGTCCTATTCCCTAAATAGTGTACTACTATAGACCAGAGCCCTATTCCCTATATAGTGCACTACTATAGACCAGAGTCCTATTCCCTAAATAGTGTACTACTATAGACCAGAGCCCTATTCCCTATATAGTGGTACTACTATAGACCAGAGCCCTATTCCCTAAATAGTGCACTACTATAGACCAGAGTCCTATTCCCTAAATAGTGTACTACTATAGACCAGAGCCCTATTCCCTATATAGTGTACTACTATAGACCAGAGCCCTATTCCCTATATAGTGTACTACTATAGACCAGAGCCCTATTCCCTATATAGTGTACTACTATAGACCAGAGCCCTATTCCCTATATAGTGTACTACTATAGACCAGAGCCCTATTCCCTATATAGTGCACTACTATAGACCAGAGCCCTATTCCCTATATAGTGCACTACTATAGACCAGAGCCCTATTCCCTATATAGTGTACTACTATAGACCAGAGCCCTATTCCCTATATAGTGTACTACTATAGACCAGAGCCCTATTCCCTATATAGTGCACTACTATAGACCAGAGCCCTATTCCCTAAATAGTGCACTACTATAGACCAGAGTCCTATTCCCTATATAGTGCACTACTATAGACCAGAGCCCTATTCCCTATATAGTACACTACTATAGACCAGAGTCCTATTCCCTATATAGTGGTACTACTATAGACCAGAGCCCTATTCCCTATATAGTACACTACTATAGACCAGAGCCCTATTCCTAAATAGTGCACTACTATAGACCAGAGTCCTATTCCTATATAGTGTACTACTATAGACCAGAGTCCTATTCCCTATATAGTGTACTACTATAGACCAGAGCCCTATTCCCTATATAGTGGTACTACTATAGACCAGAACCCTATTCCCTATATAGTGGTACTACTATAGACCAGAGTCCTATTCCCTATATAGTGCACTACTATAGACCAGAGCCCTATTCCCTATATAGTGCACTACTATAGACCAGAGTCCTATTCCCTATATAGTGTACTACTATAGACCAGAGCCCTATTCCCTATATAGTGGTACTACTATAGACCAGAGCCCTATTCCCTATATAGTAGTGCACTACTATAGACCAGAGCCCTATTCCCTATATAGTACACTACTATAGACCAGAGCCCTATTCCTATATAGTACACTACTTTAGACCAGAGCCCTATTCCCTATATAGTCACTACTATAGACCAAACCTTTGGACTCCCAAGACCAGAGCCCTATTCCTCTAAGTGCTATAGACTACAGACCAGGCCCTATTCCCTGTATCACTAACCGACCCAGAGTCGTCCGGGTTAGTGGTTTGACCGGGCCCTATTCCCTCATTGTAAAATAATAATTTGTCCTTCAATGATTTGCCTAGATAAATAAAAAATATATAAAAAATAGTAGTGCACTATATTTAGGGAATAGGAGGTAATTTGGGAGGTAACCAAACAGCCCTGACATGAAGGAATATAGAAAGACCCTGTCATATCACTGCCTGCCTATCATTTCTTGGTGAAATTACAGAACCAATGTCTATTTTTTGGTACTTTTAGACAGCCCTATTCCCTTTTATGATTATTTAGACCAGAGCCCTATTCCCTATTTAAATATTGATTGACCAGAACTGCTCTTTATATGTTTTATAATATTATTTTGTATATAATGGATATTTATAAGGACAAAACTTACCTGAAGAATAAAAATATTTTTTTTCCTTCAATAAAACTGTTGTTCATTTTGATGCCAGAGTGAATGAAAAGTGAGATTAGTTTGGTGTTTTTTAATAATGAAGAACTATAACTGATGCTTAGTGTTTTTCCCTGTCAGACAGGTATCCTAGTCACTTTGAAACCTTTGGTAGGGCAGCGGTCTAAGGTATCCTAGTGGTTAGATTCCAGGTAGCCTAGTGGTTAGAGTTAAGGTTTGGACGGCAGGTATCCTGTAAAATAATAATTTGGTTCACTGATTTGCCTAGATAAATAAAAAAATATTTAAAAAAGTGGCACTATATTTAGGAATAGAGTGTATTTGGGGGACAAACAGGTACTGAAGTGGTTAGAGACTGGTATCACTAGTGGTTCAGGTGTACAGAACCAATGTCTTTTTTTTTTTTTACAGGATTATTTCCTAGTGGTTAGAGTGTAGGGACAGCAGGTATCCTATTTTGGTTAGATTTATAGGGACAAAACTGAAGGTATTTAGTGGTTAAACTGTTGTTCATTTTGATGCCGGTGAATGAAAAGTGAGATTAGTTTGGTTAGAGTGTAGGTTTTTCCCTGTCAGACAGGTATCCTAGTGGTTAGAGTGTAGGGACGGCAGGTGTATCCTTGTGGTTAGAGTGCAGGGACGGCAGGTATCCTAGTGGTTAGAGTGTAGGGACGACAGGTATCCTAGTGGTTAGAGTGTAGGGACAGCAGGTATCCTAGTGGTTAGAGACTGGTAGCCTAGTGGTTAGAGTGTAGGGACGACAGGTATCCTAGTGGTTAGAGTGTAGGGACAGCAGGTATCCTAGTGGTTAGAGTGTAGGGACGACAGGTATCCTAGTGGTTAGAGTGTAGGGACGACAGGTATCCTAGTGGTTAGAGTGTAGGAACGACAGGTAACCTAGTGGTTAGAGTGTAGGGACGGCAGGTGTATCCTTGTGGTTAGAGTGCAGGGACGGCAGGTATCCTAGTGGTTAGAGACAGGTATCCTAGTGGTTTGAGTGTAGGGACGGCAGGTATCCTAGTGGTTAGAGACAGGTAGCCTAATGGTTAGAGTGTAGGGACGGCAGGTATCCTAGTGGTTAGAGTGTAGGGACGACAGGTATCCTAGTGGTTAGAGTGTAGGGACAGCAGGTATCCTAGTGGTTAGAGACAGGTAGCCTAGTGGTTAGAGTGTAGGGACGACAGGTATCCTAGTGGTTAGAGTGTAGGGACAGCAGGTATCCTAGTGGTTAGAGTGTAGGGACGACAGGTATCCTAGTGGTTAGAGTGTAGGAACGACAGGTAACCTAGTGGTTAGAGTGTAGGGACGGCAGGTGTATCCTTGTGGTTAGAGTGCAGGGACGGCAGGTATCCTAGTGGTTAGAGTGTAGAGGAGGCAGGGTAGCCTAGTGGTTAGAGTGTAGGGACGGCAGGTATCCTAGTGGTTAGAGTGTAGGGACGGCAGGTGTATCCTTGTGGTTAGAGTGCAGGGACGGCAGGTATCCTAGTGGTTAGAGACAGGTATCCTAGTGGTTTGAGTGTAGGGACGGCAGGTATCCTAGTGGTTAGAGACAGGTAGCCTAGTGGTTAGAGTGTAGGGACGACAGGTATCCTAGTGGTTAGAGTGTAGGGACGGCAGGTGTATCCTTGTGGTTAGAGTGTAGGGACAACAGGTATCCTAGTGGTTAGAGTGTAGGGACGGCAGGTATCCTAGTGGTTAGAGTGTAGGGACGGCAAGTATCCTAGTGGTTAAAGACAGGTATCCTAATGGTTAGAGTGTAGGGACGGCAGGTATCCTAGTGGTTAGAGTGTAGGGACAGCAGGTATCCTAGTGGTTAGAGTGTAGGGACGGCAGGTATCCTAGTGGTTAGAGTGTAGGGACGATAGGTATCCTAGTGGTTAGAGTGTAGGGACGACAGGTATCCTAGTGGTTAGAGTGTAGGGACGACAGGTATCCTAGTGGTTAGAGTGTAGGGACGACAGGTAGCCTAGTGGTTAGAGTGTAGGGACGACAGGTATCCTAGTGGTTAGAGTGTAGGGACGACAGGTATCCTAGTGGTTAGAGTGTAGGGACGACAGGTATCCTAGTGGTTAGAGTGTAGGGACGACAGGTAGCCTAGTGGTTAGAGTGTAGGGACGACAGGTAGCCTAGTGGTTAGAGCGGGTACCCTAGTGGTTAGAGGCAGGTAGCCTAGTGGTTAGAGTAGGTACCCTAGTGGTTAGAGCGGGTACCCTAATGGTTAGAGGAGGTAGCCTAGTGGTTAGAGCAGGTAGCCTAGTGGTTAGAGGAGGTAGCCTAGTGGTTAGAGGCAGGTAGCCTAGTGGTTAGAGCAGGTGGCCTAGTGGTTAGAGCAGGTGGCCTAGTGGTTAGAGGAGGTAGCCTAGTGGTTAGAGGCAGGTAGCCTAGTGGTTAGAGCAGGTGGCCTAGTGGTTAGAGCAGGTGGCCTAGTGGTTAGAGCAGGTGGCCTAGTGGTTAGAGCAGGTGGCCTAGTGGTTAGAGACAGGTAGCCTAGTGGTTAGAGACAGGTAGCCTAGTGGTTAGAGACAGGTAGCCTAGTGGTTAGAGCAGGTAGCCTAGTTGTTAGAGGCAGGTAGCCTAGTGGTTAGAGCGTTGGACTAATAACCGAAAGGTTGCAAGATTGAATCCCCGAGCTGACAAGGTAAAAATCTGTCGATCTGCTCCTGGATGTCATAAGGTGAATGCACCAATTTGTAAGTCGCTCTGGATAAGAGCGTCTGCTAAATGACTTAAATGTAAATGTAATGTTAACCCACTGTTCCTAGGCTGTCATTGAAAATAAGAATTTGTTCTTAACTGACTTAGCTAATTAAATAAAAAATACATTTTAAAGGGACTGATATAACCACGGAAATTGTAGTTTTAACATGTAATTCTGTGGATAAAATGTTCAAAACTGTCAGACTTGATCATACAATAAACCTACATTATCTATCTTATGTGAAACAGCCAACGTGACGACAACAAAGAGTTGGCTTAATTAGATCAGGCTATTAAGCTACTGCATCACTACGCAACATTCAATTCATTCCTTCAAGTCATTCAAGTCATTCCACACACCAACCCCCTCAACGTACACACCAACCCCCCCACCGTTAACACCAACCCCCCACCGTTAACACCAACCCCACCATACACACCAACCCCCCACCGTTAACACCAACCCCTCCACCATTAACACCAACCCCCCCCCCCACCGTTAACACCAACCCCCACCATACACACCAACCCCCCCAAATGTTAACACCAACCCCCACCATACACACCAACCCCCACCATACACACCAACCCCCCACACCGTTAACACCAACCCCCCCACCATACACACCAACCCCCACCGTTAACACCAACCCCCACCATACACACCAACCCCCACCATACACACCAACCCCCCGCCGTTAACACCAACCCTCCCACCATACACACCAACCCCCACCGTTAACACCAACCCCTAACCATACACACCAACCCCCCTAACCATACACACCAACCCCTAACCATACACACCAACCCCCCACCATACACACCAACCCCCCTAACCATACACACCAACCCCCCTAACCATACACACCAACCCCCCACCATACACACCAACTCCCCCACCATACATACCAACCCCCTAACCATACACACCAACCCCCCTAACCATACACACCAACACCCCTAACCATACACACCAACCCCACCATACACACCAACCCCCCAACATACACACCAACCCCCCCACCATACACACCAACCCCCTAACCATACACACCAACCCCTACCATACACACCAACCCCCCACCATACACACAACCCCCCAACATACACACCAACCCCCCACCATACACACCAACCCCCTAACCATACACACCAACCCCTACCATACACACCAACCCCCCACCATACACATCAACCCCCCCACCATACACACCAACCCCCCTACCATACACACCAACCCCCACCGTTAACACCAACCCTCCACCAAACACACCAACCCCCCAACATACACACCAACCCCCACCGTTAACACCAACCCCTCCACCATACACACCAACCCCCACCATACACACCAACCCCCACCGTTAACACCAACCCCCCACCATACACACCAACCCCCCCACCGTTAACACCAACCCCCACCATACACACCAACCCCCTCACCGTTAACACCAACCCCCACCATACACACCAACCCCTCACCGTTAACACCAACCCCCCCAACGTTAACACCAACCCCCCACCATACACACCAACCCCCCCACCATACACACCAACCCCCACACCGTTAACACCAACCCCCCCCACCATATACACCAACCCCCCACCATACACACCAACCCCCCGCCGTTAACACCAACCCCCCCACCATACACACCAACCCCTAACCATACACACCAACCCCTACCATACACACCAACCCCCACCATACACATCAACCCCCCACCATACACACCAACCCCCACCGTTAACACCAACCCCCCACCATACACACCAACCCCGCCATACACACCAACCCCCCTAGCATACACAACAACCCCACCACCATACACACCAACCCCCACCATACACACCAACACCCCACCGTTAATACCAACCCCTAACCATACACACCAACCCCTAACCATACACACCAACCCCCTAACCATACACACCAACCCCCACCATACACACCAACCCCCTAACCATATACACCAACCCCCTAACCATACACACCAACCCCCTAACCATACACACCAACCCCACCATACACACCAACCCCCTAACCATACACACCAACCCCCCCTAACCATACACACCAACCCCCCACCATACACACCAACTCCCCCACCATACATACCAACCCCCTAACCATACACACCAACCCCCCTAACCATACACACCAACACCCCTAACCATACACACCAACCCCCCTACCATACACACCAACCCCCATCATACACACCAACCCCCCAACATACACACCAACCCCCCACCATACACACCAACTCCCCTAACCATACACACCAACCCCCCTACCATACACACCAACCCCTCCACCATACACACAACCCCCCAACATACACACCAACCCCCCACCATACACACCAACCCCCTAACCATACACACCAACCCCCTACCATACACACCAACCCCCCCACCATACACATCAACCCCCACCATACACACCAACCCCCTACCATACACACCAACCCCCACCGTTAACACCAACCCCTCCACCAAACACACCAACCCCCCCCCAACATACACACCAACCCCCACCGTTAACACCAACCCCTCCACCATACACACCAACCCCCACCATACACACCAACCCCCACCGTTAACACCAACCCCCCACCATACACACCAACCCCCACCGTTAACACCAACCCCACCATACACACCAACCCCCTCACCGTTAACACCAACCCCCACCATACACACCAACCCCTCACCGTTAACACCAACCCCCCAACGTTAACACCAACCCCCCACCATACACACCAACCCCCCCACCATACACACCAACCCCCACACCGTTAACACCAACCCCCCACCATACACACCAGCCCCCCCACCGTTAACACCAACCCCCACCATACACACCAACCCCCACCATACACACCAACCCCCGCCGTTAACACCAACCCCCCACCATACACACCAACCCCCCTAACCATACACACCAACCCCCTACCATACACACCAACCCCCCCCACCATACACATCAACCCCCCCACCATACACACCAACCCCCCACCATACACACCAACACCCCCACCGTTAACACCAACCCCTAACCATACACACCAACCCCCTAATCATACACACCAACCCCCTAACCATACACACCAACCCCCCACCATACACACCAACCCCCACCATACATACCAACCCCCTAACCATACACACCAACCCCCTAACCATACACACCAACCCCCTACCATACACACCAACCCCCCCACCATACACATCGACCCCCACCATACACACCAACCCCTACCATACACACCAACCCCCACCGTTAACACCAACCCCTCCACCAAACACACCAACCCCCCAACATACACACCAACCCCCCCACCATACACACCAACCCCCCGCCATACACACCAACCCCCTAGCCATACACACCAACCCCCACCATACACACCAACCCCCCACCATACACACCAACCCCCCACCATACACACCAACCCCCATACCATACACACCAACCCCCCACCGTTAACACCAAACCCCCCACCATACAAGCCATCCCCACACCGTTAACACCAACCCCTCCACCATACACACCAACCCCCCACCATACACACCAACCCCCCCACCGTTAACACCAACCCCACCGATAACACCAACCCCTACCATACACACCAACCCCCCCCACCATACACATACACACCAACCCCCACGTTAACACCAACCCCCACCATACACACCAACCCCCGCCATACACACCAACCCCCTAGCCATACACAATAACCCCACCACCATACACACCAACCCCCACCATACACACCAACACCCCCACCGTTAACACCAACCCCTAACCATACACACCAACCCCCTAATCATACACACCAACCCCCTAACCATACACACCAACCCCCCACCATACACACCAACCCCCACCATACATACCAACCCCTAACCATACACACCAACCCCCTAACCATACACACCAACCCCCCTACCATACACAACCCCCACCATACACATCGACCCCCCCACCATACACACCAACCCCCTACCATACACACCAACCCCCCCACCGTTAACACCAACCCCTCCACCAAACACACCAACCCCCCAACATACACACCAACCCCCACCATACACACCAACCCCCGCCATACACACCAACCCCCCTAGCCATACACACCAACCCCCACCATACACACCAACCCCCCACCATACACACCAACCCCCACCATACACACCAACCCCCATACCATACACACCAACCCCCCCACCGTTAACACCAAACCCCCCACCATACAAGCCATCCCCCACACCGTTAACACCAACCCCTCCACCATACACACCAACCCCCACCATACACACCAACCCCCACCGTTAACACCAACCCCACCGATAACACCAACCCCTACCATACACACCAACCCCCCCCCACCATACACATCAACCCCCACCATACACACCAACCCCCACCGTTAACACCAACCCCCCCACCATACACACCAACCCCCCGCCATACACACCAACCCCCCTAGCCATACACAACAACCCCACCACCATACACACCAACCCCCACCATACACACCAACACCCCCACCGTTAACACCAACCCCCTAACCATACACACAACCCCCCTAATCATACACACCAACCCCCCCCCTAACCATACACACCAACCCCCACCATACACACCAACCCCCCACCATACATACCAACCCCCCTAACCATACACACCAACCCCCTAACCATACACACCAACCCCCCTACCATACACACCAACCCCCACCATACACATCGACCCCCCATCATACACACCAACCCCTACCATACACACCAACCCCCCACCATACACACCAACCCCCGCCATACACACCAACCCCCTAGCCATACACACCAACCCCCACCATACACACCAACCCCCACCCACCATACACACCAACCCCCCACCATACACACCAACCCCCATACCATACACACCAACCCCCCACGTTAACACCAAACCCCCACCATACAAGCCATCCCCCACACCATTAACACCAACCCCTCCACCATACACACCAACCCCCACCATACACACCAACCCCCACCGTTAACACCAACCCACCCACCGATAACACCAACCCCCACCCATACCCCCCTAACCATACACACCAACCCCCTAACCATACACACCAACCCCTACCATACACACCAACCCCCCCCACCATACATCGACCCCCATCATACACACCAACCCCTACCATACACACCAACCCCCCATCCCACCAACCCCCCAACATACACACCAACCCCCCCACCCAACCAACCCCTAACCATACACACCAACCCCCTACCATACACACCAACCCCTCCACCATACACCAACCCCCCAACATACACACCAACCCCCCCACCATACACACCAACCCCCTAACCATACACACCAACCCCTACCATACACACCAACCCCCCACCATACACATCAACCCCCACCATACACACCAACCCCTACCATACACACCAACCCCCACCGTTAACACCAACCCCTCCACCAAACACACCAACCCCCCAACATACACACCAACCCCCACCGTTAACACCAACCCCTCCACCATACACACCCCCCCACCATACACACCAACCCCCACCGTTAACACCAACCCCCACCATACACACCAACCCCCCCACCGTTAACACCAACCCCCACCATACACACCAACCCCTCATAACACCAACCCCCACCATACACACCAACCCCCCACCGTTAACACCAACCCCCCCAACGTTAACACCAACCCCCACCATACACACCAACCCCCACCATACACACCAACCCCCACACCGTTAACACCAACCCCCCCATACACACCAGCCCCCCATAACACCAACCCCCACCACACCAACCCCCACCATACACACCAACCCCCCCACCGTTAACACCAACCCCCCACCATACACACCAACCCCCTAACCATACACACCAACCCCCTACCATACACACCAACCCCCCACCATACACATCAACCCCCACCATACACACCAACCCCCACCATACACACCAACACCCCCACCGTTAACACCAACCCCCCTAACCATACACACCAACCCCCTAATCATACACACCAACCCCCTAACCATACACACCAACCCCCACCATACACACCAACCCCCCCACCATACATACCAACCCCCTAACCATACACACCAACCCCCTAACCATACACACCAACCCCCACCATACACACCAACCCCCACCCCTCGACCCCCCACCATACACACCAAACCATACACACACCCCCCACCGTTAACACCAAACCCCCAACATACACACCAACCCCCCACCATACACACCATACACACCAACAACCCCCACCATACACACCAACCCCCCACCATACACACCAACCCCCCACCATACACCAACCCCCATACCATACACACCAATAACACCAAACCCCCCACCATACAAGCCATCCCCCCACCGTTAACACCAACCCCTCCACCATACCCACCAACCCCCACCATACACACCAACCCCCACCGTTAACACCAACCCCACCATAACACCAACCCCTACCATACACACCAACCCCCCCACCATACACCAACCCCCACCATACACACCAACCCCCCCACCGTTAACACCAACCCCCCACCATACACACCAACCCCCACCATACACACCAACCCCCCCCCCACACACAACCCCCCACCATACACATCAACCCCCACCATACACACCAACCCCCACCGTTAACACCAACCCCCCTAACCATACACACCAACCCCCTAATCATACACACCACCCCCAACCCTAACCATACACACCAACCCCCACCATACACACCAACCCCCACCATACATACCAACCCCCCTAACCATACACACCAACCCCTAACCATACACACCAACCCCCTACCATACACACCAACCCCCTACCCCCCACCATACACATCGACCCCCACCATACACACCAACCCCCTACCATACACACCAACCCCCCACCGTTAACACCAACCCCTCCACCAAACACACCAACCCCCCAACATACACACCAACCCCCACCATACACACCAACCCCCCCATACACACCAACCCCCTAGCCATACACACCAACCCCCCACCATACACACCAACCCCCCACCATACACACCAACCCCCACCATACACACCAACCCCCATACCATACACACCAACCCCCACGTTAACACCAAACCCCCCACCATACAAGCCATCCCCCACACCGTTAACACCAACCCCTCCACCATACACACCAACCCCCACCATACACACCAACCCCCACCGTTAACACCAACCCCACCGATAACACCAACCCCTACCATACACACCAACCCCCCACCATACACATCAACCCCCACCATACACACCAACCCCCACCGTTAACACCAACCCCCACCATACACACCAACCCCCCCGCCATACACACCAACCCCTAGCCATACACAACAACCCCACCACCATACACACCAACCCCCCACCATACACACCAACACCCCCACCGTTAACACCAACCCCCTAACCATACACACCAACCCCCCTAATCATACACACCAACCCCCCTAACCATACACACCAACCCCCACCATACACACCAACCCCCACCATACATACCAACCCCCTAACCATACACACCAACCCCTAACCATACACACCAACCCCCTACCATACACACCAACCCCCCACCATACACATCGACCCCCCCATCATACACACCAACCCCTACCATACACACCAACCCCCACCATACACACCAACCCCCACCATACACACCAACCCCCTAGCCATACACACCAACCCCCACCATACACACCAACCCCCCACCATACACACCAACCCCCACCATACACACCAACCCCCATACCATACACACCAACCCCCACACACCAAACCCCCACCATACAAGCCATACACCATTAACACCAACCCCTCCACCATACACACCAACCCCCACCATACACACCAACCCCCACCGTTAACACCAACCCACCCACCGATAACACCAACCCCCCCCTACACACCAACCCCCACCCTACACACCAACCCCCACCATACATACCAACCCCCCTAACCATACACACCAACCCCCCTAACCATATACACCAACCCCCTTAACCATACACATCAACCCCCCACCATACACACCAACCCCCACCATACACACCAACCCCCCACCATACATACCAACCCCCTAACCATACACACCAACCCCCCTAACCATACACACCAACTCCCCTAACCATACACACCAACCCCCACCATACACACCAACCCCACCACCATACACACCAACCCCCTAACCATACACACCAACCCCCACCATACACACCAACCCCCACCGTACACACCAACCCCCCACCATACACATCAACCCCCACCGTACACACCAACCTCCCTAACCATACACACCAACCCCCCACCATACACACCAAACCCCCCAAACCATACACACCAACCCCCCTAACCATACACACCAACCCCCCACCATACACACCAAACCCCTAACCATACACACCAACCCCTAACCATACACACCAACCCCCTAACCATACACACCAACCCCTCCACCATACACACCAACCCCCACCATACACACCAACCCCCACCGTACACACCAACCCCCTAACCATACACACCAACCCCTAACCATACACACCAACCCCCACCATACACACCAACCCCCCTAACCATACACACCAACCCCCCACCATACACACCAACCCCCACCATACACACCAACCCCCACCATACACACCAACCCCCTAACCATACACACCAACCTCCCACCATACACACCAACCCCTCCACCATACACACCAACCCCCACCATACACATCAACCCCCACCATACACACCAACCCCTCCACCATACCTACCAACCCCCACCATACAGACCAACCCCCTAACCATACACACCAACCCCCCTAACCATACACACCAACCCCTAACCATACACACCAACCCCCTAACCATACACACCAACCCCCCACCGTTAACACCAACCCCTCCACCATACACACCAACCCCCACCATACACACCAACCCCCACCATACACACCAACCCCCACCATACACACCAACCCCCTAACCATACACACCAACCCCCCACCGTACACACCAACCCCTTAACCATACACACCAACCCCCCACCATACATACCTACACCAACACACTCACACACACCCCACCCTCCTCTCTCTGGTCCTCCTAAATTGGCTTGTATTTCAAATCCATTTCAACAGTTACCACCCCCCCTCCCCTCGAGCTGGAAATGGTGAAACAAAAACAGTCGAGATCGCCCCCCCCCACACACACACACACACTCCCTCCCTAACAGAGAGATCTCAGAGCCAAGCAGATGCCACGGGGGGGGGGGGGGGGGTGAGACCCTGCCATAAAAACAGTGGCATATGCCAAGCCTCTCGCACTGCATGCACTATGTCAGACACACACACACACATAAACACGCACACACACACATAAACACACACACACACAAACATACACACACATAAACACACACACACACAAACATAAACACACACACACGCACATAAACACGCACACATAAACACACACACACACACACACACACACATAAACACAAATAGCACAGACAGCACACACTTACACACTGAGCTGACGAGACCACAGAACCCATTAAAACACACGCACTTTCAGGCAGCTGTAGGCCACCGACTCCCCTTCAGGGTTAAGGGCAACCTATCCACCTCAAGGTTGCATACCACGATCTCACACGCCCTCCACTCAACCAACCAACCAACCACACACACACATACACACACACTCACACACATTGGGGCTTCCCAGATGGAAAGCAGTAGGTTCTGGTTCGCTGTAAAGAAAGATATCATTAAAAATAAATCCCCCTGGCTTGGGCACTACGTCAAAACACTTTATGGACCCGTCGGAGTCTGTCACAATCTGGCGCCTCACTGGGGCTCACACGTCGTTGCAGGACACACACACACACCAAACACCCAACACACACACACACACCCATACACACAAACACGCCCCCCCCCCCCCACACACACACACCCACACACACACAGACCCTGTGAAGGAGCATCAGGAGAAGCTCAGAGGTCACCACTTATAGGTATCTGTCCTCGTGCTCCTAGACCTTAGTGCTGCTTTTGATACCATCGATCACCACATTCTTTTGGAGAGATTGGAAACCCTAATTGGTCTACACGGACATGTTCTGGCCTGGTTTAGATCTTATCTGTCGGAAAGATATCAGTTTGTCTCTGTGAATGGTTTGTCCTCTGACAAATCAACTGTAAATTTCGGTGTTCCTCAAGGTTCCGTTTTAGGACCACTATTGTTTTCACTATACATTTTACCTCTTGGGGATGTTATTCGAAAACATAATGTTAACTTTCACTGCTATGTGGATGACAAACAGCTGTACATTTCAATGAAACATGGTGAAGCCCCAAAATTGCCCTCGCTAGAAGCATGTGTTTCAGACATAAGGAAGTGGATGGCTGCAAACTTTCTACTATTAAACTCAGACAAAACAGAGATGCTTGTTCTAGGTCCCAAGAAACAAAGAGATCTTCTGTTGAATCTGACAATTAATCTTAATGGTTGTACAGTCGTCTCAAATAAAACTGTGAAGGACCTCGGCGTTACTCTGGACCCTGATCTCTCTTTTGAAGAACATATCAAGACCATTTTGAGGACAGCTTTTTTCCATCTACGTAATATTGCAAAAATCAGAAACTTTCTGTCCAAAAATGATGCAGAAATATTAATCCATGCTTTTGTCACTTCTAGGTTAGACTACTGCAATGCTCTACTTTCCGGCTACCCGGATAAAGCACTAAATAAACTTCAGTTAGTGCTAAATACGGCTGCTAGAATCCTGACTAGAACCAAAAAAGTTGATCATATCACTCCAGTGCTAGCCTCTCTACACTGGCTTCCTGTCAAAGCAAGGGCTGATTTTAAGGTTTTACTGCTAACCTACAAAGCATTACATGGGCTTGCTCCTACCTATCTCTCTGATTTGGTCCTGCCGTACATACCTACACGTACGCTACGGTCACAAGACGCAGGCACAGCTGGAGGCAGGGCTTTCTCCTATAGAGCTCCATTTTTAAGGAACAGTCTGCCTACCCATGTAAGAGACACAAACTCGGTCTCAACCTTTAAGTCTTTACTGAAGACTCATCTCTTCAGTGGGTCATATGATTGAGTGTAGTCTGGCCCAGGAGTGGGAAGGTGAACGGAAAGGCTCTGGAGCAACGAACCGCCCTTGCTGTCTCTGCCTGGCCGGTTCCCCTCTTTCCACTGGGATTCTCTGCCTCTAACCCTATTACTGGGGCTCTCTCATGCCGTCCCTGCAGGGGGTGCGTCACCTGAGTGGGTTGATTCACTGTTGTGGTCATCCTGTCTGGGTTGGCGCCCCTCCCTTGGGTTGCGCCGTGGAGATCATTGTGAGCTATACTCAGCCTTGTCTCAGGATGGTAGGTTGGTGGTTGAAGATATCCCTCTTGTGGTGTGGGGGCTGTGCTTTGGCAAAGTGGGTGGGGTTATATCCTTCCTGTTTGGCCCTGTCCGGGGGTGTCCTCGGATGGGGCCACAGTGTCTCCTGTCCTCTCCTGTCTCAGCCTCCAGTATTTATGCTGCAGTAGTTTGTGTCGGGGGGCTAGGGTCAGTTTGTTATATCTGGAGTACTTCTCCTGTCCTATTCGGTGTCCTGTGTGAATCTAAGTGTGCGTTCTCTAATTCTCTCCTTCTTTCTTTCTCTCTCTCGGAGGACCTGAGCCCTAGGACCATGCCCCAGGACTACCTGACATGATGACTCCTTGCTGTCCCCAGTCCACCTGGCCATGCTGCTGCTCCAGTTTCAACTGTTCTGCCTTACTATTATTCAACCATGCTGGTCATTTATGAACATTTGAAAATCTTGGCCATGTTCTGTTATAATCTCCACCCGGCACAGCCAGAAGAGGACGGGCCATCCCACATATGCTCTCTCTAATTCTCTCTTTCTTTCTCTCTCTCGGAGGACCTGAGCCCTAGGACCGTGCCCCAGGACTACCTGACATGATGACTCCTTGCTGTCCCCGGTCCACCTGACTGTGCTGCTGCTCCAGTTTCAACTGTTCTGCCTTGTTATTATTCGACCATGCTGGTCATTTATGAACATTTGAACATCTTGGCCATGTTCTGTTATAATCCTCACCCGGCACAGCCAGAAGAGGACTGGCCACCCCACATAGCCTGTTTCCTCTCTAGGTTTCTTCCTAGGTTTTGGCCTTTCTAGGGAGTTTTTCCTAGCCACCGTGCTTCTACACCTGCATTGCTTGATGTTTGGGGTTTTAGGCTGGGTTTCTGTACAGCACTTTGAGATATCAGCTGATGTACGAAGGGCTATATAAATACATTTGATTTGATTTGATAGGTTAGGGGTCAGAGGTTGAGGGTGATCCCAGACAGGGGAACAGGCCATAGCTCGCTAGCTCACTAATACCAAATGTTTAATTGATTGTCTGTAGCTAATCTGTGTCCCAAATGGCACCCTATACCCTATATAGTGGTACTACTATAGACCAGAGCCCTATAGAACCCTATTCCCTATATAATGCACTACTTTAGACCAGAGTCCTATAGAACCCTATTCCCTATATAGTGCACTACTATAGACCAGAGCCCTATTCCCTATATAGAGCACTACTATAGACCAGAGCCCTATTCCCTATATAGTGCACTACTTTAGACCAGAGCCCTATTCCCTATATAGTGCACTACTATAGACCAGAGCCATATTCCCTATATAGAGCACTGCTTTTAACCAGAGCCCTATTCCCTATATAGAGCACTACTATAGACCAGAGCCCTATTCCCTATATAGTGCACTACTATAGACCAGAGCCCTATTCCCTATATAGAGCACTGCTTTTAACCAGAGCCCTATGCCCTATATAGTGCACTACTATAGACCAGAGCCCTATTCCCTATATAGTGCACTACTATAGACCAGAGCCCTATTCCCTATATAGTGCACTACTATAGACCAGTGCCCTACTCCCTATATAGAGCATTACTATAGACCAGAGCCCTATTCCCTATATAGTGGTACTACTATAGACCAGAGCCCTATTCCCTATATAGTATACTACTATAGACCAGAGCCCTATTCCCTATATAGTGCACTACTTTAGACCAGAGCCCTATTCCCTATATAGAGCACTACTATAAACCAGGGCCCTATTCCCTATATAGTACACTACTATAGACCAGTGCCCTATTCCCTATATAGTGTACTACTATAGACCAGGGCCCTATTTCCTATATAGTACACTACTATAGACCAGGGCCCATTGGTCTCTACTCTCAAATGTAGGGCACTATATAGGGAATAGGTTGCCATTTGGGATGTAATCTTGATCTTATCCTGAGGTGGATGGAGAGAGAAGAGATTACCTTTCATAGGTTGAAGGATTTTAATC
Source organism: Oncorhynchus gorbuscha (assembly GCF_021184085.1). Lineage (NCBI taxonomy): Eukaryota > Metazoa > Chordata > Actinopteri > Salmoniformes > Salmonidae > Oncorhynchus > Oncorhynchus gorbuscha. Next base: position 8,228,855 of record NC_060184.1, read on the forward strand.
AAATCATCTCTCAAGCCGTGGACTGTGGAGTCCAGATTCCCATAGCTTTAGGGTTGAGTAAAGAGTCCAGGGTTGGGAGTCGAACGCTGGGAGCAGGGAGGGTGAAGTTGACATCATCTCCCATAGCTTTAGCGTTGAGTAAAGAGTCCAGGGTTGGGAGTCGAACGCTGGGAGCAGGGAGGGGTAAGTTGACATCATCTTCCATAGCTCTAGCGTTGAGTAAAGAGTCCAGGGTTGGGAGTCGAACGCTGGGAGCAGGGAGGGTGAAGTTGACATCATCTCCCATAGCTTTAGCGTTGAGTAAAGAGTCCAGGGTTGGGAGTCGAACGCTGGGAGCAGGGAGGGGGAAGTTGACATCATCTCCCATAGCTCTAGCGTTGAGTAAAGAGTCCAGGGTTGGGAGTCGAACGCTGGGAGCAGGGAGGGGAAGTTGACATCATCTTCTACCGACAGAGCTCATTCAGCTGGCCAACATCATCCTTTGGAGTCTCCTTTTGAGATCCGTGTTCAGGTAAATCATGCACTCTCTCATTATAAATCACGATCTGATGTAAATGGGAGATTTGTAGAAAGGAAATGATCTGACGAACAGATCTGGAGGTAGTTTAGATTTGGCACTGAATGAATAGCAACAGCACAACTGAATGGATAGCAACAGCACAACTGAATGAATAGCAACAGCACAACTGAATGAATAGCAACAGCACAACTGAATGGATAGCAACAGCACAACTGAATGAAATAGCAACAGCACAACTGAATGGAAAAGGAAATCTCCACCCGGCACAGCCAGAAGAGGACTGGCCACCCCACATAGCCTGGTTCCTCTCTAGGTTTCTAATCTCCACCCAGCACAGCCAGAAGAGGACTGGCCAACATAGCCTGGTTCCTCTCTAGGTTTCTAATCTCCACCCGGCACAGCCAGAATGAATGGCCACCCCACATAGCCTGGTTCCTCTCTAGGTTTCTAATCTCCACCCAGCACAGCCAGAAGAGGACTGGCCACCCCACATAGCCTGGTTCCTCTCTAGGTTTCTAATCTCCACCCGGCACAGCCAGAAGAGGACTGGCCACCCCACATAGCCTGGTTCCTCTCTAGGTTTCTAATCTCCACCCGGCACAGCCAGAAGAGGACTGGCCACCCCACATAGCCTGGTTCCTCTCTAGGTTTCTAATCTCCACCCGGCACAGCCAGAAGAGGACTGGCCACCCCACATAGCCTGGTTCCTCTCTAGGTTTATAATCTCCACCCAGCACAGCCAGAAGAGGACTGGCCACCCCACATAGCCTGGTTCCTCTCTAGGTTTATAATCTCCACCCGGCACAGCCAGAAGAGGACTGGCCACCCCACATAGCCTGGTTCCTCTCCACCCAGCACAGCCAGAAGAGGACTGGCCACCCCACATAGCCTGGTTCCTCTCCACCCAGCACAGCCAGAAGAGGACTGGCCACCCCACATAGCCTGGTTCCTCTCTAGGTTTCTAATCTCCACCCGGCACAGCCAGAAGAGGACTGGCCACCCCACATAGCCTGGTTCCTCTCTAGGTTTCTAATCTCCACCCGGCACAGCCAGAAGAGGACTGGCCACCCCACATAGCCTGGTTCCTCTCTAGGTTTCTAATCTCCACCCGGCACAGCCAGAAGAGGACTGGCCACCCCACATAGCCTGGTTCCTCTCTAGGTTTCTAATCTCCACCCGGCACAGCCAGAAGAGGACTGGCCACCCCACATAGCCTGGTTCCTCTAGGTTTCTTCCTAGGTTTTGGCCTTTCTAGGGAGTTTTTCCTAGCCACCGTGCTTCTACACCTGCATTGCTTGCTGTTTGGGGTTTTAGGCTGTGTTTCTGTACAGCACTTTGAGATATCATCCGATGTACGAAGGGCTTTATAAATACATTTGATTTGATTTGACACCTAGTCAGTTGTACAACTTCCACTGAAATGTGTCTTCCGCATTTAACCCAACCCCTCTGAATCAGACAGGTGCGAACAGTGAGTGGATCGTAACGGAACAACCGTACCAAGTGATTCTGATGCAGTTGTCATGGAAACCTCCAGGTAATAGAACACGGAGAAGTCATGTCTGCCGTCTGTTTTTACTGCTCTCTGGAAGTGATTTAACCATCAGCATTATTTATTGGGAGTAGCAAACAGTTGCAAGAACTTAAAATGATTAAATGGAGCTAAATATTACAATTTTGTAAATTAAATCGCTCAATACCGTTTGGGAACATGAAATTAACAAATCATTGAAAGGACTTGCATTAACTTTTATTAAATATAAGTGGTTATTTTGTTGGTAAATTTTAATTCACCCCAGAATAGGTTTTTGGCAGTCAAAAATACAGGCCAATACAATACTAAAATGTCCTACATTTCTCACTTAAGTGGATTAAATCAATAAATGTCACACTTCGATGAACAGAATAAAATGCTTTAATATATATTTTTTTCAATGTACAAAAATAACTTTAATAAATGAGTGACAAAGTAATCATAACAAGATACCATTTAATATTTTAGTTTTTCTCTCGATAATGTCTCTTCTCTTTGTTTGTCTCTCGGGTTAAGAGTTGCAATGCGTGTAAAAACCGTCTCCTCTCATCCAATTAACAGAATCGCCCACTGCAGTCAGCAGCCAATCAGCAGCCATCAACACCCCACCTCTTCCTCTCTCACACACATCCTGTTGATCTGTCTGTTGGGAACATCCCAAATTACACCCTATGTCCTAAGGGGCTCCGGTCAAAAGTAGTGCGCTATAAAGGGAATAGGGTGCCATTTGGGAGGTAGCCATCCTGTTGATGTGTGTGTCTGTGTGAGAAGAGGATGCATTAGGAGGTTTAAAGAGGGATGTTCCGGACTGGACGAGAGGAAAAACACTTATTATCATAACCATTAGTCATCTGGTAAAACCCTCCACTACAACTGCACACGCACACACACACACAGCTTCTACCTGTTACCCCCCTCACTGCCCTGCCCGATGGGAATGAGGGGACTGTGGAACCCTCTCTCCTCTCATACAGACTTACTCACACACACACGTTATCATAGACACACACACAAACACACTGTTTTTTAAATCTTTCTTACTCACGCTTGACGACTGTGTTAGCACACACACACGCGCAGGCACAATTGCATGCTCGCTCGCTCACACACACACACACACACACACACACACACACACACACACACACACACACACACACACACACACACACACACACACACACACACACACACACACACACACACACACACACACACACACACACACACACACACACACACACAGAGTGTACTGAAAAGGCCTGGCCTCCGGCTTCTGGGTCTCCATATGTGGCCAAGCATTCTCATTGTATTATAATCACAGTATCCTGTTTGTGAACTAGCGACATCACTTCCTACTTCCTGTCTGATAAAAAAAAAAAGCAGAACATGCCGGAGGAGGCCCACTGCTTTTCTCACGCATCTCTCCCTGAGATCGCAGATCTGAGTCACAAATGGCACTCTACTCCTTTTATAGTCCACTACTTTCAACCAGGGCGTTCAGGGCCAATACTCTGGTCAACAGTGGTGCACTATATAGGGAATATTCCAGCTCGTACATTGGGTTCCTTGGAAGTTGTGGGAACTTATGTGTTTGGTTTCACATTCTGGGAACGAAGATATGTGTTCTGGGAACGTCTATTTTTAGGTTGCAGGGAGGTTCTGAGAACGTTTTACTCTGGTTGCAGGGAGGTCCTGAGAACGTTTTATTCTGGTTCCAGGGGGGTTCTGAGAACGTTTTACTCTGGTTGCAGGGAGGTTCTGAGAATGTTTTATTCTGGTTCCAGGGAGGTTCTGAGAACGTTATTTTTCTGGTTGCAGGGAGGTTCTGAGAACGTTGTATTCTGGTTCCAGGGAGGTTCTGAGAACGTTTTATTCTGGTTCCAGGGAGGTTATGAGAACGTTTTATTCTGGTTGCAGGGAGGTTTTGAGAACGTTTTACTCTGGTTGCAGGGAGCCTCTGAGAACTTTTTACTCTGGTTGCAGGGAGGTTCTGAGAACGTTTTACTCTGGTTGCAGGGAGGTTCTGAGAACGTTTTATTCTGGTTCCAGGGAGGTTCTGACAATGTTTTACTCTGGTTCCTTGAAAGTTTTCCTGGGAGGTTTTATTCATTATAGAATATTTAGAGGTTTTTGAATAACTTCCTTAAAACTTTCTCTGAATGTTTTAATGAGACTGTAATGGTCGTCGGTGGAAGAAGGTGAGGACCAAAACTCAGCGTGGTACTTGTTCACGTTATTTATTTACACTGAACACTATCAAACAGGGAAACAAAAAGCACAAGCGAAACAGCTCTGTCAGGTACAACCCCACACTAAACAGAAAAATAATCACCCATAACTCAAGGGTGAAAACAGGCTGCCTAAGTATGGTTCTCAATCAGGGACAACAATTGACAGCTGCCTCTGATTGAGAACCATACCAGGCCAAACACAGAAATCCCAAATCATAGAAAAAATCATTTTGGCTTAACTTTTCTGAACTCCCAGCACAGACAGGACACATGGAAATTCCTTAGGCATTAATCATGCAAACACATTTATTTTATTTTATTGTGACACAGCATCAGTGAGATTCAAACCTATAATATTGTGTTCTCTAGCCATGAAAGTAAGCCCACTGCACCACTAGAATGGAGCAGACCAGGTTTTTTTACTCATACAAAGCTGTTCATTTTAGTCTATTCAAACAGGATCCATTTCACAGGAAACATGCACTCATAAATTAAGATCAGGCCAATTGCTTATTCCAGTTACCAATAAAAAATGCACCCATTAAGAAAATGACTGTAAAAACTGTTAAATCCCCGTGGATTGATGAGGAATTGAGAAATTGTATTGGTTGAGAGGGATGAGGCCAAAGGAATGGCAAATTAGTCTGGCTGCAAAACTGATTGGCAAACGTACTACAAATAGAGAAATCTTGTGACTAAACTTAACAAAAAGAAGAAGAAGAAACTACACAATGAAACAAATATAAATGACAAAGGATGTTAGTAAAAAAGCTTCAATTACATTTTGGAAAAAAAAGGCATTGAATCAAGGTGGTTCATTCATCACAAAACCAACTGATATTGCCAACTACTTTAATAATTTTTTCTTTGGCAAGATTAGCAATCTTAGGCATGACATGCCAGCAACAAACGCTGACACTACATACAACATCCAAGTATATCTGATCAAATTATGAAAAATTATTAATTTTGAATTCCGTAAAAATGAGTGTGGAAGAGGTGAACATTTTTGTTGTTGTTGTCTATCAACAATGACAGGCCACCGAGGTCTGACCATGGGAAAATAACTGAGGATAATAGTGGATGAAATTGCCACATCTTCAATTTAAGCGTACTAGAGAGTGTGTGCCCTCAGGCCTGGAGGGAAGCTGAAGTCATTCCGCTACCTAAGAATAGTAAAGTGCAGGCTCAAATAGCCGACCAAACAACCTGTTACCAGCCCTTAGTAAACTTTTAGAAAATATTGTGTTTGACCAGATACAATGCTTTTTTACTGTAAACAAACTCACAACAACCTTTCAGCATGCTTATAGGGAAGGATATTCAACAAGCACAGCACTTACACAAATGACTGATGACTGGCTGAGAGAAATTGATGATATAAAGAGTGTGGGGGCTGTTTTGTTAGACTTCAGTGTGGCTTCTAACATTATCGATCATAGTCTGCTGATGGAGAAACGTATGTGTCATGGCTTTCTGTTGTGCTATTTTGTGGATAAAGAGTTACCTGTCTAACAGAACACCGAGGCTGTTCTTTAATAGACGCCTCTCCAACATCATCCAGGTAGAATCAGGAAATACATCAGGAAATACACTTCAAACTCAGTGCCTCTTTGCTCTACATCATGGGAAAATAACAATAAATAAGCCAAGACCTCAGAGAAAAAAATTGTAGACTTACACAAGTCTGGTTCATCCTTGGGAGTAATTTCCAAACGCCTGAAGGTACCATGTTAATTTGTACAAACAATAGAACGCAAGTATAAACACAATGGGACCACGCAGCCGTCATACCGCTCAGGTCAGGAAGGAGACACATTCTGTCTCCTAGAGATGAACGTACTTTGGTGCGAAAAGTGCAAATCAATCCCAGAACAACAGCAAAGCTGTGAAGATGCTGGAGGAAACAGGTACAAAAGTATCTATATCCACAGTAAAACGAGTGTTATATCGACATAACCTGAAAGGCCGCTCAGCAAGGGAAAAGCCAGACTACGGTTTGCAACTGCACATTTGAACAAAGATCCTAGTTTTTGGAGAAATGTCCTCTGGTCTGATGAAACAGAACTGTTTGGCCATAATGACCATAGTTACGTTCAGAGGAAAAAGGGGAAGGCTTGCAAGCCGAAGAACACCATCTCAACCGTGAAGCATGGGGATGGCAGCATCAGGTTGTGGGGGTGCTTTGCTGCAGGAGGGTCTGGTGCACTTCACAAAATAGATGGCATCATGAGGCAGGAAAATGATGTGGATATATTGAAGCAACATCTCAAGACATCAGTCAGGAAGTTAAAGCTTTGTCGCAAATGGGTCTTCCAAATGGACAATGACTCCAAGCATACTTCCAAAGTTGTGGCAAAATGGCTTAAGGACAACAAAGTCAAGGTATTGGAGTGGCCATCACAAATCCCTGACCTCAGTCCCATAGAACATTTGTGGGCAGAACTGAAAAAGCATGTGTGAGCAAGGAGGCCTACAAACCTGACTCAGTTACACCAGCTCTGTCAGGAGGAATGGACCAGAATTTACCCAATTTATTTTGGGAAGCTTGTGGAAGGCTACCCAAAACTTTGACCCAAGTTAAACCATTTAAAGGCAATGCTACCAAATACTAATTGAGTGTATGTAAACTTCTGACCCACTGGGAATGTGATGAAAGAAATAAAAATGGAAATGATTAATTCTCTCTACTATTATTCTAACATTTCACATTCTTAAAATGAAGTGGTGATCCTAACTGACCTAAAACAGGGAATTTTTACTAGGATTAAATGTCAGGAATTGTGAAAAACTGAGTTTAAATGTATTTGGCTAAGGTGCATGTAAACTTCCGACTTCAACTTTACATCAGCTACGACAGTGACTGAAATGACTGCAACACTTATCAAAGAACTGGAGTTAGTTTCAGAGTCGGTGGCAAGGAATAAGTTAGTCCTAAATATTTCTTAAACTAAAAACACTGTATTTGGAACAAAACACTCACTAAACCTCAACTAAATATTGTAATATTTAATGTGGAAATTGAGCAAGTTGAGGTGACTAAACTGCTTGGGGTAACTCTGGATTTTAAAACTGTCATGGTCAAAACATATTGATACGACAGTAGCTAAGATGGGGAGAAATCTGTCCAAAATAAAGCTCTGCTCTGTCTTCTTAACAACACTATCAACAAGGCAGGTCCTACAGGCCCTAGTTTCTACCTTCTTAACAACACTATCAACAAGGCAGGTCCTACAGGCCCGAGTTTCTACCATCTTAACAGCACTGTCAACAGGTAGGTCCTACAGGCCCTAGTTTCTACCTTCTTAACAGCACTGTAAACAGGGCAGGTCCTACAGGCCCTAGTTTTGTTCCACCTGACCTACTGTGTGGTCAGGTGCCAGAAAAAGGAAATTAGTCAAATTACAATTGGCTCAGAACAGGGCAGCACGGCTGGCCCTTAAACATACACAGAGAGATAACATTAATAATATGCATGTCAATCTCTCCTGGCTGAAAGTGGAGAGATCGACTTCTCCACTACTTGTTTTTGTAAGAAGTGTTGACATGCTGAATGCTCCGAGCTGTCTGTTTAAACTATTGGCACGCAGCTCAGACACCCATGCATACCCCACAAGACATGCCACCAGAGATCTCTTCACAGTCCCCAAGTCCAGAACAGACTATGGGAGGTACGCAGTACTACATAGAGCCATGACTACATGGAACTCTATTCCACAGTACTACATAGAGCCATGACCACATGGAACTCTATTCCACAGTACTACATAGAGCCATAACTACATGGACCTCTATTCCACAGTACTACATAGAGCCATGACTACATGGAACTCTATTCCACAGTACTACATAGAGCCATAACTACATGGACCTCTATTCCACAGTACTACATAGAGCCATGACTACATGGAACTCTATTCCACAGTACTACATAGAGCCATGACTACATGGACCTCTATTCCACAGTACTACATAGAGCCATGACTACATGGAACTCTATTCCACAGTACTACATATAGCCATGACTACATGGAACTCTATTCCACAGTACTACATAGAGCCATGACTACATGGACCTCTATTCCACAGTACTACATAGAGCCATGACTACATGGAACTCTATTCCACAGTACTACATAGAGCCATGACTACATGGAACTCTATTCCACAGTCCTACATAGAGCCCTGACGACATGGAACTCTATTCCACAGTACTACATAGAGCCATGACTACATGGAACTCTATTCCACAGTACTACATAGAGCCATGACTACATGGAACTCTATTCCACAGTACTACATAGAGACATGACTACATGGAACTCTATTCCACATGAAGTAACTGATGCAGTAGAATCAGATTTAAAAAGCAGGTAAAAATACACCTTATTGAACAGCAGGGACTGTGAAGAGAGACACACACGATAACATGCGCACTGTACGCACACGTACACATGGATTTTGTACTGTAGATATGTGGTAGTGGTGGAGTAGGGGCCTGAGGGCACACAGTGTGTTGTGAAATCTGTTAATGTATTGTCATGTTTTTAAAAAATTGTATAAACTGCCTTAATGTTGCTTGACCCCAGGAAGAGTAGCTGCTGCCTTGGCAGGAACTAATGGGGATCCATAATAAACCCCAGGAAGAGTAGCTGCTGTCTTGACAGGAACTAGTGGGGATCCATAATAAACCCCAGGAAGAGTAGCTGCTGTCTTGACAGGAACTAGTGGGGATCCATAATAAACCCCAGGAAGAGTAGCTGCTGCCTTGGCAGGAACTAATGGGGGTCTATTATAAACCCCAGGAAGAGTAGCTGCTGCCTTGGCAGGAACTAATGGGGATCTATAATAAACCCCAGGAAGAGTAGCTGCTGTCTTGACAGGAACTAGTGGGGATCCATAATAAACCCCAGGAAGAGTAGCTGCTGCCTTGGCAGGAACTAATGGGGATCCATAATAAACCCCAGGAAGAGTAGCTGCTGCCTTGGCAGGAACTAATGGCGATCCATAATAAACCCCAGGAAGAGTAGCTGCTGTCTTGACAGGAACTAGTGGGGATCCATAATAAACCCCAGGAAGAGTAGCTGCTGCCTTGGCAGGAACTAATGGGGATCCATAATAAACCCCAGGAAGAGTAGCTGCTGCCTTGGCAGGAACTAATGGCGATCCATAATAAACACAAATACAAATTAGTGGGCATGGTCAACACACCAGAACACAATTAACAAGATATAGGATAGAGAGAGTTTTATTGATTCTGAGAACGGAATGTATGTGTTTTTATAACATTCTTAGAACGCTCTCTAAACGTTTAAGTTTTCTTGTGGTTTTAATCATCACAATAATATTTCTCATAAAAACGGTATGTGTATATGGAGTTAAAGGCATGACGCGCTGCTCTGTTTTGAGCCAGGGCTTTTTTTTCTGTACTTGACCATATTACCAGAGCCTGAACAACTAATACAGCTAACTGTTGTGTAAAAAAAAACACAGAATATATTTCATAACAGACATACCCCTCCCCATCTTCACAACAACGTTATCAATATGACTTGACGATGGTAATTGATCATCCGATGTTATACCTAGGAGTTTAGCTTCCTGACCTTGCTTGTGGACGTCTGGGCTTCTCAGCACACACTGTGATCTACGCTGTACTCTACTGGCGTGTGGATGTCTGGGCTTTTCAGCACACACTGTGATCTACGCTGTACTCTACTGGCGTGTGGATGTCTGGGCTTTTCAGCACACACTGTGATCTACCCTGTACTCTACTGGCGTTTGCATAGATGTCTGGTCTTCTCAGCACACACTGTGATCTGTGATCTACCCTGTACTCTACTGGCATTTGCATAGATGTCTGGTCTTCTCAGCACACACTGTGATCTACCCTGTACTCTACTGGCGTTTGCATAGATGTCTGGTCTTCTCAGCACACACTGTGATCTGCCCTGTACTCTACTGGCGTTTGCATAGATGTCTGGTCTTCTCAGCACACACTGTGATCTGTGATCTACCCTGTACTCTACTGGTGTTTGCATAGATGTCTGGTCTTCTCAGCACACACTGTGATCTGTGATCTACCCTGTACTCTACTGGCGTTTGCATAGATGTCTGGTCTTCTCAGCACACACTGTGATCTGTGATCTGCCCTGTACTCTGCTGGTGTTTGCATAGATGTCTGGTCTTCTCAGCACACACTGTGATCTGTGATCTGCCCTGTACTCTGCTGGTGTTTGCATAGATGTCTGGTCTTCTCAGCACACACTGTGATCTGTGATCTACCCTGTACTCTACTGGCGTTTGCATAGATGTCTGGTCTTCTCAGCACACACTGTGATCTGTGATCTGCCCTGTACTCTGCTGGTGTTTGCATAGATGTCTGGTCTTCTCAGCACACACTGTGATCTGTGATCTGCCCTGTACTCTGCTGGCATTGCCTGGATGCCTGGGCTTTTCAGGAAACAACGGCCAAACAAGTACAGGAGAGGGAAACAAACGTTCCTAATCAACTGTATTTATTCTGTTTAGGGAAAGAGGGAAATCTGTGTGTTGATGTTATGGGATGGGAAGGAGGAAACAGATGTTTAACTATCTCCTTCTTCATCTCCAGGTCAGGGATTAACTGATTACACGTAATCAATTGTATTACCAGCAAAAATATTTTCTATCAAATTACAAAAACTCAATGATTACTTTTAAGTAATCCAATAAGCATTATGACACACGTTTGTTTTCTTAATGACATTGAATTCAGCATTGAAAAAAGGTGCAAATGTAAGTTTGTTCCACGTGAGTGAGTCTGACCACCAATCAGAGACCACTATGATGACACACCAAATGATGACCACCAATCAGAGACCACTATGATGACACACCAAATGTTGACCACCAATCAGAGACCACTATGATGACGCATCAAATGATGACCACCAATCAGAGACCACTATGATGACCACCAATCAGAGGCCACTATGATGACACATTAAATGATGACCACCAATCAGAGACCACTATGATGACCACCAATTAGAGACCACTATTATGACCACCAATCAGAGGCCACTATGATGACACACCAAATGATGACCACCAATCAGAGACCACTATGATGACACACCAAATGATGACCAGCAATCAGAGACAACTATGATGACACATCAAATGATGACCACCAATCAGAGACCACTATGATGACACACCAAATGATTACCACCAATCAGAGTCCACTATGATGACACATCAAATGATGACCACCAATCAGAGACCACTATGATGACACACCAAATGATGACCACCAATCAGAGACCACTATGATGACACACCAAATGATGACCACCAATCAGAGACCACTATGATGACACATCAAATGATGACCACCAATCAGAGACCACTATTGTGACACACCAAATGATGACCACCAATCAGAGACCACTATGATGACACATCAAATGATGACCACCAATCAAAGACCACTATGATGACCACCAATCAGAGGCCACTATGATGACACATCAAATGATGACCACCAATCAGAAACCACTATGATGACCACCAATTAGAGACCACTATTATGACCACCAATCAGAGGCCACTATGATGACACACCAAATGATGACCACCAATCAGAGACCACTATGATGACACACCAAATGATGACCACCAATCAGAGACCACTATGATGACACATCAAATGATGACCACCAATCAGAGACCACTATTGTGACACACCAAATGATGACCACCAATCAGAGACCACTATGATGACACATCAAATGATGACCACCAATCAGAGACCACTATGATGACCACCAATCAGAGGCCACTATGATGACACATCAAATGATGACCACCAATCAGAGACCACTATGATGACACACCAAATGATGACCACCAATCAGAGACCACTATTATGACACACCAAATGATGACCACCAATCAGAGACCACTATGATGACACACCAAATGCGTTTGATGGATATTTTTTGTCTTCTTCTAACGCCTCTTAAGGGGAAAGTAAAAAAGTAATCAGATTACTTTACTGAGTTTGAGTAAGACAAAAGTTACATTACTTATTACATTTGTTTACAGGTAACTAGTAACTGATTACATTTAGAAAGTAACATACCCTACCCAACCCTGTCCATTTCTACATCTACATTTGAGTAATTTAGCAAGACGCTCTTATCGAGAGCAATTTACAGAAGCAATTAGGGTTAAGTGCCTCGCTCAAGGGCACATCGACAGAGTTTTCACCTCGTCGGCCCGGTCACAGTAATAAGACAATGGTCTACACAACATTTCTTCCAACAATAGCCAACCAACACAGAACAAAAATGTGGATAACAAGCTTCGATAACAGAAGAATAAAAAAAATTATATGAATGTGTTTTTTTTGTGTTTTTTTTACGCTTGGCTGTATAGCTTTAAATTCTTTACTGTAATTTACAGAGCTTTCTCTTCTGCAGCTGGCCACAGTTCTGTGTGGTCCTTCTGTAGCTCAGTTGGTAGAGCATGGCGCTTGTAACGCCAGGGTAGTGGGTTCGATCCCCGGGACCACCCATACGTAGAATGTATGCACACATGACTGTAAGTCGCTTTGGATAAAAGCGTCTGCTAAATGGCATATATTATTATATTATTATTATTCTGTCTGTGGTTGTAGTTTTCACTTATTAACACTAGGTGTCAGTAAACAGCTCCTTTTGCCATCAGTCACTGTGGCCAGGGATAATCTCAGTGCCCCATCCAGTACATTTACATTACATTTACATTTAAGTCATTTAGCAGACGCTCTTCTGAAAGGCACCCATTGGGCAAGTCGGGAGTGTTTTTGGTTGCCTGAAGATTATGACCATGAGCCCATAAAAGCATGTATTTATTTCCCCACCTACACCGAGGAACCAGAAAGAATTCTAGAATTCTTTGGATTTTGGTTATCAGCAAAAAAAAATTTTTTTTTTAAACCTGCCCAATGTGTTAAGCTCCGAGCAGGCTGAATTTGCATGACTGCTCAGGTCACTTGCCCTGGGCCATAGGGCAACTCTCAATGCCGATCGCTGCAGGAGTTCCGGGGCATGCCAATAAGTGATTTAAAGGCCTATGCCAGCATTGACTTTGCAATCAAACACTGTAACTAAATGCTTGTGTTCATTTAGAAACACAAGTATATTACAGTTGCCTCTTGATTTTACTGTATTTGTAACTACAGGAAATAATGAAAACACTCAAGAGTTCTATTTTCTATAAGAGACTATTACTGAGAAACACCAAACAGGGATATTATAAATATAAGAGACTATTACTGAGAAACACCAAACAAAGATATTATATATATAAGAGACTATTACTGAGAAACACCAAACAGGGATATTATATATGTATAAGAGACTATTACTGAGAAACACCAAACAGGGATATTATATATATAAGAGACTATTACTGAGAAACACCAAACAGGGATATTATATATGTATAAGAGACTATTACTGAGAAACACCAAACAGGGATATTATATATGTATAAGAGACTATTACTGAGAAACACCAAACAAAGATATTATATATATAAGAGACTATTACTGAGAAACACCAAACAGGGATATTATATATGTATAAGAGACTATTACTGAGAAACACCAAACAGGGATATTATATATATAAGAGACTATTACTGAGAAACACCAAACAGGGATATTATATATGTATAAGAGACTATTACTGAGAAACACCAAACAGGGATATTATATATGTATAAGAGACTATTACTGAGAAACACCAAACAAAGATATTATATATATAAGAGACTATTACTGAGAAACACCAAACAGGGATACACCAAACAGGGATATATATATAAGAGACTATTACTGAGAAACACCAAACAGATATTATATATATAAGGATATTACTGAGAAACACCAAACAGGGATATATATAAGAGACTATTACTGAGAAACACCAAACAGGGATATTATATATGTATAAGAGACTATTACTGAGAAACACCAAACAGGGATATTATATATATAAGAGACTATTACTGAGAAACACCAAACAGGGATATTTATATATAAGAGACTATACTGAGAAACACCAAACAGGGACTATTATATAAGAGAAACTGAGAAACACCAAACAGGGATATTATATATATAAGAGACTATTACTGAGAAACACCAAACAAAGATATTATATATATAAGAGACTATTACTGAGAAACACCAAACAGGGATATTATATATATAAGAGACTATTACTGAGAAACACCAAACAGGGATATTATATATGTATAAGAGACTATTACTGAGAAACACCAAACAAAGATATTATATATATAAGAGACTATTACTGAGAAACACCAAACAGGGATATTATATATAGTTTTTCACAATTCCTGACATTTAATCCTAGTAAAAATTCCCTGTTTTAGGTCTGTTAGGATCACCACTTTATTATTTTTTATATATTTTTTTATTTCACCTTTATTTAACCAGGTAGGCTAGTTGAGAACAAGTTCTCATTTGCAACTGCGACCTGGCCAAAATAAAGCATAGCAGTGTGAACAGACAACACAGAGTTATACATGGAGTAAACAATTAACAAGTCAATAACACAGTAGAAAAAAAACGGGCAGTCTATATACAATGTGTGCAAAAGGCATGAGGAGGTAGGCGAATAATACAATTTTGCAGATTAACACTGGAGTGATAAATCAGATGGTCATGTACAGGTAGAGATATTGGTGTGCAAAAGAGCAGAAAAGTAAATAAATAAAAAACAGTATAAAAACAGTATGGGAATGAGGTAGGTACAGCTGCAGCGATTGGTTAGCTGCTCGGATAACTGATGTTTGAAGTTGGTGAGGGAGATAAAAGTCTCCAACTTCAGCGATTTTTGCAGTTCGTTCCAGTCACAGGCAGCAGAGTACTGGAACGAAAGGCGGCCAAATGAGGTGTTGGCTTTAGGGATGATCAGTGAGATACACCTGCTGGTGCGCGTGCTACGGATGGGTGTTGCCATCGTGACCAGTGAACTGAGATAAGGCGGAGCTTTACCTAGCATGGACTTGTAGATGACCTGGAGCCAGTGGGTCTGGCGACGAATATGTAGTGAGGGCCAGCCGACTAGAGCATACCTGTCGCAGTGGTGGGTGGTATAAGGTGCTTTAGTGACAAAACGGATGGCACTGTGATAGACTGCATCCAGTTTGCTGAGTAGAGTGTTGGAAGCCATTTTGTAGATGACATCGCCGAAGTCGAGGATCGGTAGGATAGTCAGTTTTACTAGGGTAAGCTTGGCAGCATGAGTGAAGGAGGCTTTGTTGCGGAATAGAAAGCCGACTCTTGATTTGATTTTCGATTGGAGATGTTTGATGTGAGTCTGGAAGGAGAGTTTGCAGTCTAGCCAGACACCTTGGTACTTATAGATGTCCACATATTCAAGGTCGGAACCATCCAGGGTGGTGATGCTAGTCGGGCATGCGGGTGCAGGCAGCGATCGTTTGAAAAGCATGCATTTGGTTTTACTCGCGTTTAAGAGCAGTTGGAGGCCACGGAAGGAGTGCTGTATGGCATTGAAGCTCGTTTGGAGGTTAGATAGCACAGTGTCCAATGACGGCACAGTGTCCAATGACGGGCCAAAAGTATATAGAATGGTGTCTTCTGCGTAGATGGATCAGGGAATCGCCCGCAGCAAGAGCAACATCATTGATATATACAGAGAAAAGAGTCTGCCCGAGAATTGAACCCTGTGGAACCCCCATAGAGACTGCCAGAGGACCGGACAGCATGCCCTCCGATTTGACACACTGAACTCTGTCTGCAAAGTAATTGGTGAACCAGGCAAGGCAGTCATCCGAAAAACCGAGGCTATTGAGTCTGCCGATAAGAATATGGTGATTGACAGAGTCGAAAGCCTTGGCGAGGTCGATGAAGACGGCTGCACAGTACTGTCTTTTATCGATGGCGGTTATGATATCGTTTAGTACCTTGAGTGTAGCTGAGGTGCACCCGTGACCGGCTCGGAAACCAGATTGCACAGCGGAGAAGGTACGGTGGGATTCGAGATGGTCAGTGACCTGTTTGTTGACTTGGCTTTCGAAGACCTTAGTTAGGCAGGGCAGGATGGATATAGATCTGTAACAGTTTGGGTCCAGGGTGTCTCCCCCTTTGAAGAGGGGGATGACTGCGGCAGCTTTCCAATCCTTGGGGATCTCAGACGATATGAAAGAGAGGTTGAACAGGCTGGTAATAGGGGTTGCGACAATGGCGGCAGATAGTTTCAGAAATAGAGGGTCCAGATTGTCAAGCCCAGCTGATTTGTACGGGTCAAGGTTTTGCAGCTCTTTCAGAACATCTGCTATCTGGATTTGGGTAAAGGAGAACCTGGAGAGGCTTGGGCGAGGAGCTGCGGGGGGGGCAGAGCTGTTGGCCGAGGTTGGAGTAGCCAGGCGGAATGCATGGCCAGCCGTTGAGAAGTGCTTATTGAAGTTTTCGATAATCATGGATTTATCGGTGGAGACTGTGTTACCTAGCCTCAGTGCAGTGGGCAGCTGGGAGGAGGTGCTCTTGTTCTCCATGGACTTCACAGTGTCCCAGAACTTTTTGGAGTTGGAGCTACAGGATGCAAACTTCTGCCTGAAGAAGCTGGCCTTAGCTTTCCTGACTGACTGCGTGTATTGGTTCCTGACTTCCCTGAACAGTTGCATATCACGGGGGCTATTCGATGCTATTGCAGTCCGCCACAGGATGTTTTTGTGCTGGTCGAGGGCAGTCAGGTCTGGAGTGAACCAAGGGCTGTATCTGTTCTTGGTTCTGCATTTTTTGAACGGAGCATGCTTATCTGAAATGGTGAGGAAGTTACTTTTAAAGAATGACCAGGCATCCTCAACTGACGGGATGAGGTCAATGTCCTTCCAGGATACCCGGGCCAGGTCGATTAGAAAGGCCTGCTCACAGAAGTGTTTTAAGGAGCGTTTGACAGTGATGAGGGGTGGTCGTTTGACTGCGGCTCCGTGGCGGATACAGGCAATGAGGCAGTGGTCGCTGAGATCCTGGTTGAAGACAGCGGAGGTGTATTTGGAGGGCCAGTTGGTCAGGATGACGTCTATGAGGGTGCCCTTGTTTACAGAGTTAGGGTTGTACCTGGTGGGTTCCTTGATGATTTGAGTGAGATTGAGGGCATCTAGATTAGATTGTAGGACTGCCGGGGTGTTAAGCATATCCCAGTTTAGGTCACCTAACAGAACAAACTCTGAAGCTAGATGGGGGGCGATCAATTCGCAAATGGTGTCCAGGGCACAGCTGGGAGCTGAGGGGGGTCGGTAGCAGGCGGCAACAGTGAGAAACTTATTTCTGGAGAGAGTAATTTTCTAAATTAGTAGTTCAAACTGTTTGGGTATGGACCTGGAAAGTATGACATTACTTTGCAGGCTATCTCTGCAGTAGACTGCGACTCCGCCCCCTTTGGCAGTTCTATCTTGACGGAAGATGTTATAGTTGGGTATGGAAATCTCTGAATTTTTGGTGGCCTTCCTGAGCCAGGATTCAGACACGGCAAGGACATCAGGGTAAGCAGAGTGTGCTAAAGCAGTGAGTACAAACTTAGGGAGGAGGCTTCTGATGTTGACATGCATAAAACCAAGGCTTTTTCGATCACAGAAGTCAACAAATGAGGGTACCTGGGGACATGCAGGGCCTGGGTTTACCTCCACATCACCCGCGGAACAGAGAAGGAGTAGTATGAGGGTGCGGCTAAAGGCTATCAAAACTGGTCACCTAGAACGTTGGGGGCAGAGGATAAGAGCAGGTTTCTGGGCATGGTAGAATATATTCAGGGCATAATGCGCAGACAGGGGTATGGTGGGGCGCGGGTACAGCGGAGGTAAGCCCAGGCACTGGGTGATGATGAGAGAGGTTGTATCTCTGGACATGCTGGTTGTAATGGGTGAGGTCACCGCATGTGTGGGAGGTGGGACAAAGGAGGTAACAGGGGTATGCAGAGTGGATCTAGGGGCTCCATTGTGAACTAAAACAATGATAACTAACCTGAACAACAGTATACAAGGCATATTGACATTTGAGAGAGACATACAGCGAGGCATACAGTAATCACAGGTGTTGAATTGGAAAAGCTAGCTAAAAACAGTAGGCGAGGCTAATCAGCTAGCACAACAAACAGCAGGTAAAATGGCGTTGACTAGGCAACTGGGCCGACAGATAAAACAAACAAGCAGAATGGAGTACCGTGATTAATGGACAGTCCAGTGTGCGTCAGCTATGTAGCCAAGAGATCAGTGTCCAGGGGGAAGCGATGGATGGGCAGGGAAGCTGGACTGGCGAGTGTTATCCAGGTTTAAAAAGAAACTAACAATGACTAAATAGCTTGTAGCTAGTTAGCTGGTTAGCGTCTGGAGGTTCTTGAGTGAGTCATAAAAATAAAATTAAAATTAAAAGTAATAGCGATTCCGTATCACAGTGGGTGAGGCAGGTTTCCGGAAGGTATAAACAAAATACAAATCAAAAAGAGATAGAAAGTAAATGGGTTCAGAGAGTGTTTGGGACGCGGTGATTCAGACGGTTAGCAGGCCTGTGCTATCAAGCTAACAGTTCGTAGGCCCGGGCTAGACAAGCTAGCCGTTAGCAGGCCGAATTAGCGAGGGCTAGAGAGTTAACCTTTGGGGGACGTCGTGATGGGGTGAGTCTGTTTATTCCTCTTCATGCGGTGACATCGACAGACCGGTCGTGGGCCCGGGTAATTGTAGCCCAGGAGTATGCTACAGGTGCTCTAGTACGCTAGGTGAGCTGGAGACACAGCGTTTCAGAAAGCTCGCGTGCCTTGGCCAGCAGATGGATCTTTGGCGATGTCGCAACGGAAAAGCCTGTTGAAACCACCTCGGACGATTATGTCGGCGGACCAGACGTGATGGATCGGCGGGGCTCCGTGTCGGCAGTAAAGGGTCCAGGCCAATTGGCAAGAGAGGTAATGTTGGACCTCTTCGGCTAGTCGGGAGATGGGCTTAGCTCAAGGCTAGCTCAAGGCTAACTGGTGCTTGCTTTGGGGCAGAGACGTTAGCATATAAGAATGTGAAATGTCAGAATAATAGTAGAGCGAATGATTTATTTCAGCTTTAATTTCTTTCATCACATTCCCAGTGGGTCAGAAGTTTACATACACTCAATTAGTATTTGGTAGCATTACCCATGTGCGACAAAGCTTAAACTTCCTGACTGATGTCTTGAGATGTGGCTTCAATAGATCCACATAATTTTCCTACCTCATGATGCCATCTATTTTGTGAAGTGCACCAGTCCCTCCTGCAGCAAAGCATCCCCACAACATGATGCTGGCACCCCCGTGCTTCACGGTTGGGATGGTGTTCTTCGGCTTTCAACCCTCCCCCTTTTTCCTCTGAACATAGCGATGGTCATTAAGGCCAAACAGTTCTATTTTTGTTTCATCAGACCAGAGGACATTTCTCCAAAAAGCTTGCAGTTGCAAACCGTAGTCTGGCTTTTTTATGCCGGTTTTGGAGCAGTGGTTTCTTCCTTGCTGAGCGGCCTTTCAGGTTATGTCGATATAGGACTCGTTTTACTGTGGATATAAATACTTTTGCACCTGTTTCCTTCAGCATCTTCACAAGGTCCTTTGCTGTTGTTCTGGGATTGATTTGCACTTTTTGCACCAAAGTACGTTCATCTCTAGGAGACAGAAGGCGTCTCCTTCCTGAGTGGTATGACAGCTACGTGGTCCCATGGTGTTTATACTTGCATACTATTGTTTGTACAGATGAACATGGAACCTTCAGCCGTTTGGAAATTACTCCCAAGGATGAACCTGACTTGTAGAGGTCTCAGCTGTTTTCTTTTGATTTTCCCATGATGTCAAGCAAAGAGGCTCTGCGTTTGAAAGTAGACCTTGAAATACATCCATAGGTACACCTCCAATTGACTCAAATCATGTAAATTAGTATATCAGAAGCTTCTGAAGCCATGACATCATTTTCTGGAATGTTCCAAGCTCTTTAAAGGCACAGTCAACTTAGTGTATGTAAACGTCTGACCCATTGGAATTGTGGTAAGTTAAATAATCTGTCTGTAAACAATTGTTGGAAAAATGACTTGTGTCATGCACAAAATAGATGTCCTAACCGACTTGCCAAAACTATAATTTGTTAACAAGAAATTGTGGAGTGTTTGAAAAAAGGAGTTTTAACGACTCCAACCTAAGTGTATGTAAACATCTGACTTCAACTGTATATAAGAGACTATTACTGAGAAACACCAAACAGGGATATTATATGCAAACACATGAGGTGAGGTCCCCTGGATTCTTGATTAACTTTGGTCCTATACCCTCTGATCCCCAACCTACCCTACTGACCCATGACCTTGACCCAGCGGATAATGTTTTGGTCAGACACCTAAAGGAGACAGCAATTGGTGCCTTTTCTGGTTTGGGGTGGTCAGGTGTTGTTGTCCTTCGTTCTTCCACCAGTATTACAGTGGGTCACCACCAGTATTCCAGTGGGTCACCACCAGTATTACAGTGGGTCACCACCAGTATTCCAGTGGGTCACCACCAGTATTCCAGTGGGTCACCACCAGTATTCCAGTGGGTCACCACCAGTATTCCAGTGGGTCACCACCAGTATTCCACCACCAGTATTCCACCACCAGTATTCCACCACCAGTATTACAGTGGGTCACCACCAGTATTCCACCACCAGTATTCCACCACCAGTATTACAGTGGGTCACCACCAGTATTCCAGTGGGTCACCACCAGTATTCCAGTGGGTCACCACCAGTATTCCAGTGGGTCACCACCAGTATTCCAGTGGGTCACCACCAGTATTCCACCACCAGTATTCCACCACCAGTATAACAGTGGTTCACCACCAGTATTCCAGTGGGTCACCACCAGTATTCCACCACCAGTATTCCACCACCAGTATAACAGTGGGTCACCACCAGTATTCCACCACCAGTATTCCACCACCAGTATTCCACCACCAGTATTCCAGTGGGTCACCACCAGTATTCCAGTGGGTCACCACCAGTATTCCACCACCAGTATTCCACCACCAGTATAACAGTGGGTCACCACCAGTATTCCACCACCAGTATTCCACCACCAGTATTCCAGTGGGTCACCACCAGTATTCCACCACCAGTATTCCACCACCAGTATAACAGTGGGTCACCACCAGTATTCCACCACCAGTATTCCACCACCAGTATTCCACCACCAGTATAACAGTGGGTCACCACCAGTATTCCACCACCAGTATTCCAGTGGGTCACCACCAGTATTCCACCACCAGTATTCCAGTGGGTCACCACCAGTATTCCACCACCAGTATAACAGTGGGTCACCACCAGTATTCCACCACCAGTATTCCAGTGGGTCACCACCAGTATTCCACCACCAGTATTCCAGTGGGTCACCACCAGTATTCCAGTGGGTCACCACCAGTATTCCACCACCAGTATTTCAGTGGGTCACCACCAGTATTCCAGTTGGTCACCACCAGTATTCCAGTGGGTCACCACCAGTATTCCACCACCAGTATTCCAGTGGGTCACCACCAGTGTTCCAGTGGGTCACCACCAGTATTCCACCACCAGTATTCCAGTGGGTCACCACCAGTGTTCCAGTGGGTCACCACCAGTATTCCACCACCAGTATTCCAGTGGGTCACCACCAGTGTTCCAGTGGGTCACCACCAGTATTCCACCACCAGTATTCCAGTGGGTCACCACCAGTGTTCCAGTGGGTCACCACCAGTATTCCAGTGGGTCACCACCAGTATTCCACCAGTATTCCAGTGGGTCACCACCAGTGTTCCAGTAGGTCACCACCAGTGTTCCAGTAGGTCACCACCAGTGTTCCAGTGGGTCACCACCAGTGTTCCAGTAGGTCACCACCAGTGTTCCAGTAGGTCACCACCAGTGTTCCAGTAGGTCACCACCAGTGTTCCAGTAGGTCACCACCAGTGTTCCAGTAGGTCACCACCAGTATTCCAGTTTTATTTATACAGAACATTTCAGACATTGAATGCAACACAATGTGCTTCACAGGAAAAAATGAATAATAACAATGAAAATAAAAATAAAAATGTATTACACACACATATAAGAGGATGAAAAATGGAAGTATAACATTAAAAACTTAAACGACTAAAAAATACTGTGAGGAAAAGCAAAGCGAAAAGGTGTGTTTTAAGATCTCTTTTAAATATGTCCACAGTTTCAGCTCACCCTCAGGTTCTCTGGCAGCTATTCCAGAGGCTGGGGGCATAGTAACTAAAGGCTGGGGGCATAGTAACTAAAGGACGGGGGCCTAGTAACTAAAGGATGGGGGCATAGTAACTAAACTCTGGGTGCCTAGTAACTAAAGGCTGGGGGCCTAGTAACTAAAGGCTGGGGGCATAGTAACTAAAGGCTGGGGGCATAGTAACTCAAGGCTGGGGGCATAGTAACTAAAGGCTGAGGGCATAGTACCTCAAGGCTGGGGGCCTAGTAACTAAAGGCTGGGGGAATAGTAACTAAAGGCTGGGGGCATAGTAACCAAAGGCTGGGGACATAGTAACTAAAGGCTGGGGACATAGTCACTAAAGGCTGGGGGCATAGTAACTAAAGGCTACCTCTCCATGCCCCTTGGTCCCCCTCAGGTTCTCTGGCAGCTATTCCAGAGACTGGGGCATAGTAACTAAAGGCTGGGGGCATAGTAACTAAAGACTGGGGGCATAGTAACTAAAGGATGGGGGCATAGTAACTAAAGGATGGGGGCATAGTAACTAAAGGCTGGGGGCATAGTAACCAAAGGCTGGGGGGATAGTAACTAAAGGCTGGGGGGATAGTAACTAAAGGCTGGGGGCATAGTAACTAAATGATGGTGGCATAGTAACTAAAGGATGGGGGCATAGTAACTAAAGGCTGGGGGCATAGTAACTAAAGGCTGGGGGGATAGTAACTAAAGGATGCCTCTCCATGCCTCTCAGTCCGACGACCTGAGGGACCAACTGGGTAAATAACTTAAAAGAATATCTGACATGTATTGAGGTGCACAATCATGGATTGATTTAAAAAACAATAGAAGAATCTTAAACTGCATTTTAAAACTCACAGGTAGCCAGTGAGAAGACCTTAAAACCGGTATAATGTGTTCTCTCTGTCTGGTCTTGGTCAGTACCCGAGCTGCAGCATTCTGTATGTTTTACAGTTGACCAATGGCTTTCTTGGGTAGACCAGACAGGAGACCACTACAGCAGTCAACTTGCTTGTAATAAAAGCGATGAGTCTCTCTGTATCAGCATGAGAGGGAAACGGACGCACCTTGGCAATGTTCCATAGGTGGAAAAAGGCTGTTTTGATCACATTCCTAATGTTTGATTCAAAATTGAGATAAGAATGTAAAATAAAATCTAGGTTTTTTACCAAGTGTTTTGTGTTTATTGCCCGTGAACTAAAATGTGCAGTCAGATTCTCTCTCTGTGCTTTGGCTCCAACAATTAAGTATCTCGGTCTTGTCTTGATTTAGCTGGAGGAAGTTGTGAGCCGTCCAAGTATTTAAATCACTAATACAGTCTAATAATTAAATCAGTGGAGAGAAAATCTTCTGGTAACACAGAAATGTAAAGTTGTGCATGGTTTGCGTAGCAGTGAAAAACACTGCTGTGTTCTCTGATAACGCTGCCAAGGGGTAAATAATAATAATAATAATATTAATAATAATAATATATAAACTGAACAGTACCGAGAGTTGTCATCAAAGAAAATGGTGGCTATTTGAAGAATCTCAAAATATTCAATATAATTTTGATTTGTTTAAACACTTTTTTTGGGGGGGGTTACTACATGTTTCCGTATGTGTTATTTCATTGTTTTGATGTCTTCACTATTACTCTACAATGTAGAACATAGTAAAAAGAGAGAGAGAGAAAAAATGATGTAGCTGTGTCAAAACTTTTGACTGGTACGTAAACATGCAAGCTGAGGCCGTGTGTATTCCTTGATGAGTTGATCAGGTACACCAAGACAGGTCACAATGTACTGTACACTGATAGGAAGAGGAAGTGAATGGATACAAAGGCTCGTCACTCATTGGCCTGCATCCAAAATACTACCCTATTCCCTTGGTCAAAAGCAGACACATGCATTAATTGAAAGGCCTTGTCCTGGCATGATTGTGTCACGCCTTGATCATTGTATTTTGTGTTTTTGGTATATGTTTGGGTAGGCCAGGGTGTGACATGGGTTTATATGTTGTGTTTCGTATTGGGGTTTTGTAGTAACATATTAACACATGTAATAACGCATTCACTGACTGTTGCCTGCCTGTGGCCAAAGCATGATAGAATAGCTTGCACACTGTGTCATAAACCTTCCCCTCCCCCCTGTCTTTCTGTGTATACTAAGACTGGTACTACACCGTACGGGGGGCTGACTGAGATAACATATACACTGAACATAGACACTGAAATTCCTACACACATACACACTCAACCTTCTTCGGGATGGGCTCCAAAGACAAAGAACTCTGTCAAGAACCAATGGGATACGGACACCAAGACTGGAGGGGACTGTCAATCACCTACAAGCAACCTACCCGAGGCCAGGACTACCAGAATCTACATATGTCATTTCAATGTATAAAATGGACTGCCCATCATGTTTTAGGTCTCTTCTTTCTGACGGTTCCATAAGAACTGGCCGAAAGGAGCCGTGCAGCACGTTTTACCATATATCATTACGCTATAATAAACTGCCTTTACTATACCATATCCGCCTTGTCCAGAGTCTCAACTTGGTCTCGCTTCTCATATACTTATTCATCAACAGTTTGTATTAATTGGGATTGTGTATGATTAGGGGTGTGTCTAGTTAGGTTTGGCTGCCTGAGGCGATTCTCAATTGGAGTCAGGTGATTCTCGTTGTCTCGGATTGGGAACCGTATTTAGGTAGCCTGAGTTCGCGTTGTATTTTGTGGGTGTTTGTTCCTGTCTCTGTGTAGTAGTCACCAGATAGGCTGTAATTAGTTTCACATTTCGTTTGTTGTTTTTTTCAGTTATTTCATGCACCGTTTTTCATTCATTAAAGTCATGAGTAACCTACACGCTGCATTTCGGTCTGACTCTCTTCTTACAACAGACGAACGTCGTTACAGATAGAAGCTTTATAGGTGTCATGTCTTTGGCTATTCCGGATTAAGTGATATGACATGCTATTTTATATAAAAAATTCTCTAATTAATATTACCTGATTGAGCTAATCATGTAAATGTAATTAACTAGAGAGTCGGGGCACCACAAAATAATATTTATAGAGCTGTTATCTCCCGAATAAACTCTTAAAGACCTAGTAATATTTTACATCAACAGCAGTCAATATTAATCGTCATCTTAATTCAGTCTCATCTGAAAGTTGTAAATTCTTGGTTATCTGCAAGAACCCTGGCTAACAAGTTGAATCAGCAATGCAAAATTGGGTTTAATTATTTATTTACTAAATACCTAACTAATCACACAGAATTACACATACACATAATTAAATCATAACTTGATTACGTCATAAAGGAAAACCTCCCTACACAAAAGAAAAGGGTCTGGGTTTGAATGAAAGAGCAGGAAGACTGAGGAACAAAGGGCAAAGCTGTGCTATCGTAAATACAGAATGTTATGCATTCTAAATTACCGCCCATTTGGAAAAGGAAAATGCAATAAATATTTACTCTGAGCTGCGCTTCAGTAGGTTGGTGGTAGATGGAAGGCTGTGTTGCCTAACCAAGTCCTTTGAAGAATGTCTCTGGTGGTCAATTGGATATGTTCTAGTAACATCGTTGTGTGATATACGGGATACTCTGTCTGTTCTTTCCTAACCCTCGTTTGCAGCGGATGTTGCTAACTCAACGGCTAGGAGGTATCACTTCTGTTGTGAATAAGAGTTCCATGTTCATACCATTCGCAACCAAAGCTCACGCGGATTTTGGCTTCGTTCTGTAGTTATTATCTAAACCATTCTGACATCGGACCGTCGTCCTCACATCCTCGGAACCGGAGGTTACATTGTCGTCAAGGCTTTATATAGGAAGGGAGAGGAGGGCGTGTTTGAAAAGTTTTATAGCCCATGTCCCTTCACAGGGGTGGTCCACTGATTGAGCAGAGCCCTAACCTTATGAAAACCCACATCTCACATTTTAGAAGCTATGATCACATTTCATCCCATCACAAATAATTTCATGTTAAAAACTTTTAAATTGAACAACAATTCCATGTGAATCCGATAACTCTGATGTGTAGACTTTCCACTGTAGAGTTTATGTAATCTTATCATTGATGGGAATGTCTCAGATGACAACCGAACTGACATCATATTCATTAAGTACCACCGCATATGTTCAATAGGTCGGATTACCAGAATATAGTTCATTTCCCCCCACCTTCTGATGTTCCCAGAATCTCTATGTTAAGCAAGGGGTTTGCAAATGTAACATCAGTAGGGCAGAGAGAGGACAAAGGGGGGAAGAGGTATTTATGACTGTCTTAAACCTACCCCCAGGCCAACGTCATGACATAGGGCACCAGGTTTGGACCACAGAGGCCAAAGGAAAGGCTTTTACATAGTAGAGTAATAATCTGCTTCCCAAACGGCACTCTATTCCCTACAGTGCACTTCTTTTGAATAGGGCCGTAGGTGTACTTCATAGGGAATAAGGTGCCTTTTGGAACACAGCCCCTAGTAAACAGCTTATACAGGAGTCTGAATCTTATCATACAAGCTAATGCCAAGCTATTTATATATAATCTTGTAAAGAGATTTTCCTGCTTGATGCAACTCATAGATCGACTATAGTAACTAATGTGGCTGTTGTTGTAACTCGAGCTATTCTTGAGCAATTCTTGAGCTAATCTGGAGCTAGTCTGGACCTAGTCTGGAACTAGTCTTGAACTAGTCTGGAGCAAGTCTGAACAGTTATTCTAAGCTGCTGTGACTGAGGAAAGTGCAGCATTGAAGTACGGTACGGAATGAAGGCACATACTTCACATTACGGTATAGGCTACCTGTCTAGGCAGGCTTGAAGAATGTCCTTAGCCTGTAGGCTACTATAGAGTGCACCATAGACTTATATAATTGGAGTGTGCATGGCTTTTGCACATGGCTGAGTGAAAGTGGAAAGAGGGAAGGAAGGAGTTATAGTACTGCCCCGGGGGATCTTTGAGCTGAGTACACAGTAGGCTAGGGTTACAGTACTGCCCTGGGGGATCTTTGAGCTGAGTACACAGTAGGCTAGGGTTACAGTACTGCCCTGGGGGATCTTTGAGCTGAGTACACAGTAGGCTAGGGTTACAGTACTGCCCTGGTGTAAACCAGTATGTGGGATGCAGAGGAAGAGCACTCTGACGTCACAGACCCATTCGTAGTAACCTCTCCCCCTGTGTGTCTCACTCACACACACACACACACACACACACACACACACACACACACACACACACACACACACACACACACACACACACACACACACACACACACACACACACACACACACACACACACACACACACACACACACACACACACACACACACACACACACCTAACAGTTAGAGCGTTGGGCCAGTAACCAAAAGCTCGCTGTTTCGAATACCCGAGCCGAAAAAGTGAAAAACCTGTCAATTTGTCAACATGATTTGCTCCAGGGCTAGTGCCAGAAGTAATCAGTTTAGACTGGCATTTGATTTCCATATGGGGGCATGTTTTCTTCACAGGACCTCATTTGTGTGCTGCTGTTATAGTAAAGACCACGCTGTAGGCAGCGTGTGAGTTTCCAGTTTGGGAAAGCTTACAATTGTTCCTACCGTTGCTACCGATCTGCATGACAGTTATGATTTTTAAATACATATTGTTATACAAATGTTTTGTGTGGAACAGTTTCATTTCAATAGTAATGTTTTTTTTGTTCCTCAAAATCATTGTCTCGTGGTTAATCTTACAAATCTGAATTAAAATTATAAAAATCTACAAGTTAAAAATGTAACTAATGCGAGATCATCATCTTCTGCCATACAGACACATTGATACACCGTGATCCATTGGCTGCTAAATAAATGATTTAATAGATCTCATTGTGATCCATTGGCTGCTAAATAAATGATTTAATAGATCTCATTGTGATCCATTGGCTGCTAAATAAATGATCTAATAGATCTCCTTGTGATCCATTGGCTGCTAAATAAATGATCTAATGGAACTCCTTGTGATCCATTGGCTGCAAAATAAATGATCTAATAGATCTCCTTGTGATCCATTGGCTGCTAAATAAATGATCTAATGGAACTCCTTGTGATCCATTGGCTGCTAAATAAATGATCTAATAGATCTCCTTGTGATCCATTGGCTGCTAAATAAATGATCTAATGGAACTCCTTGTGATCCATTGGCTGCAAAATAAATGATCTAATGGAACTCCTTGTGATCCATTGGCTGCTAAATAAATGATCTAATAGATCTCCTTGTGATCTATTGGCTGCTAAATAAATGATCTAATGGAACTCCTAGACAGCCTATATGCTAATGCAGCAGTAGGACTAGAACTTCCATAGTCAACTACACTATATATACACAAAGGTATGTGGACACCCCTTCAAATGAGTGGATTTGGCTATTTCAGCTACATCCGTTTCTGACAGGTGTATAAAATGGAGAGCACACAGCTATTCAATCTCCATAGACAAACATTGGCATTAGAATGGCCTTACTGAAGAGCTCAGTGACATTCAACGTGTCACCGTCATAGGATGCCACCTTTCCAACAAGTCAGTTTAACAAATTCCTGCCCTGCTAGAACTTCCCCGGTCAACTGTAAGTGCTGTTATTGATAAGTGAAATGCCTAGCCGCAATAACTGCTCAGTCTGTAATTGGTAGGCAACACAAGCTCACAGAATGGCCGAGTGCTGAAGAGCATGTAAAAAATCCTCTGTCCTCGGTTGCAACACTCACTACCGAGTTCCAAACTGCCCCTGGAAGCAACGTCAGGACAATAACTGTTTGTTAGGGGCTTCATGAAATGGGTTTCCATGGACGAGCAGCCTCACACAAGACTAAGATCACCATGTGCAATGACAAACGTAGTGGTGGCGAGGTGTAAAGCTCACCACCGTTGGACTCTGGAGCAGTCGAAACGCGTTCTCTGGAGTGATGAATCACGCTTCACCATCTGGCAAGTGGCTAATTTGAAGAATCAAAAAATATTTAAAAAACATTTAGACTTGTTTAACACTATTTTGGTAACTATATGACTCCATATGTGTCATTTCATAGTTGATGTCTTCACTATTACTCTTATTACTAGGCTGTAATGTATCAAAATGTGGAAAAGGTTAAGGGGTCTGAATACTTTTCCGAACGCACTGTATATACTGTATTGGAGACATTATTAGACAACTACTAGAAACAATGGAAAACTATGACAATGCAGGGAAACCAGGGATAATCTTTATAGCAGATTTTGAGAAAGCATTTGATACAGTAGATCTTTGAACAGCTACAGTACAGTAGTTTCTACAAACATTCTCTGCAGATCCTCAAGCTCTGTCAGGTTGTATTAGGAGCATCGCTGCACAGCTATTTTCAGGTCAGAGATGTTCTATCGAGTTCAAGTCCGGACTCCGGCTGTGTCACTCAAGGACATTCAGAAACTTGTCCCAAAGCTACTCCTGCGTTGTCTTGGCTGTGTGCTTAGGGTCATTGTCCTGTTGGAAGGTGAAGCTTCGCCCCAGTCTGAGGTCCTGAGCACTCTTGAGCAGGTTTTCATCAAGGATCTCTGTGTATTTTACTCCATTCGTCTTTCCCTCAATCCTGACTAGTCTCCCAGTCCCTACCGCTGAAAAACATCCAAACAGCATGATGCTTCCACCACCATGCTTCACCGTAGGGATGGTTTCCTCTAGAAGGGACGGTTGGCAGTCAGGCCAAAGAGTTCAATCTTGGTTTCATCGGACCAGAGTCTTGCTGCCACCACCATGCTTCACCGTAGGGATGGTGCCACCACCATGCTTCACTGTAGGGATGGTGCCAGGTTTCCTCCAGATGTGCCGCTTGGAATTCAGGCCAAAGAGTTCAATCTTCGTTTCATCTGACCAGAGAATCTTGTTTCTCATAGCCTGAGAGTCCTTTAGTTGCCTTTTTGGCAAACTCCAAGTGGGCTGTTATGTGCCTTTTACTGGGGAGTGGCTTCAGTCTGGCCACTCTAACATAAAGGTCTTTCTGGAAGGTTCTCCCATCTCCACAGAGGAACTCTAGATCTCTGTCAGCGTGATCATCAGGATCTTTTTCACCTCCCTGACCAAGGCCCTTCTCCCCTGATCGCTCATTTTGGCCAAGTGGACAGCTCAAGGAAGAGTCTTGGTGGTTCCAAACTTCTTCCATTTAAGAATGATGGAGGCCACTGTGTTCTTGGGGACCTTCAATGCTGCAGAAATGTTTTGTTACTCTTCCCCAGATCTGTGCCTCGACACAATCCTGTCTCGGAGCTCTATGGACAATTCCTTCCACCTCATGGCTTGGTTTTTGCTCTGACATGCACTGTCAACTGTGGGACCTTATATAGACAGGTGTGTGCCTTTCCAAATCATGTCCAATCAATTGAATTTAGCACAGGTATAAACAACTGAAGGATGACCAATGGAAACAGGATGCACCTGTTTACTGTTTACCTGCATACTGTCCATCGGTGGCTTTGGAGTCAGGTCCAGGAATGGTTATTATGTCAAAATATCAGGGTTCAGATGGACCTGCAAACTGTATTCTTAAGGGATCTGAAAAACCACGATCAGTCAATGGGAAATATTATTATACTTTCGGGTAAATCATATATTAATAATATGGATATGAAATGCTTGGTAACAAAAGCCTATGTTTTTTTTTTACCTGTAGCCTAATCTGATTGATTGTTACCTCAAATCTAATGATTTCAACATCCGATCGGCTATTGAGATATAATTGTTAATTTCTCTACCATAAACTGACTCCAACGTCATTTTAGGGAGGGCAGGCATAAACTATGAACGATGAACGCAATTGCATTTTATTAATGGCAATTTGAGACACAGAGATACCGTGACGACATCCTGAGACCCATTGTCGTGCCATTCATCTGTCGCCACCTCATGTTACAGCATGATAACGTCGCAAGGATATACCCAATTCCTGGAAGCTGAAAATATCCCAGTTCTTCCATGGCCAACATACTCACTATGAGACTCCATCATTCGTTAAAATAATAGAACCAAGAGCAAACCTTTTTTTTGTCTGAAAAGAATCTCTTTCACAAATAGTGCTTGGCGTTTCTTTCGTCGTCAACTTACCGGCTGGCTTTGATAGCTAGCTAAACGGTTTGCAGTTTTATTTTTACATACGGAAATCTAGCCAAGCGGCTACCATTGATTTTTTTTATGCAATATGCGGCGAAAGTAATGCATCGGCGTACATCTCAAAAAGAACCCCGAAACGCCATCACAACTCAAATAGATCTCAAAACTAACCCCGAAACGCCATCACAACTCAAATACATCTCAAAACTAACCCCGAAACGCCATCACAACTCAAACACATCTCAAAACGAACCCCGAAACTCCATCAAAACTGCCGAAGCAGTTGGGCTCAAATACCGTCAGCGGTGTCACCGTGAGCCAACCTATACCCCTCCTCCTTGATCGAAGGAACCTAAAATTAGCTAGCGACTAAATTCAATAAATCTGTTTTGCCACCGATTCATTTAAAATGTTTTAAAAAACACCACCAATCAAAATTCAGCTTCAATATTTAATAGCCGGTAAGACCAGCCTGACTCGTCAGTGGGTATTCTGGTATTGCTCTTTGGTGTGGAATCCTGACTTCAAGTACAGGAGTAGCAAAGTCGGCTACAAGAGACGATTCTGGCACAGAGACCAGTTCCATTGTGGAAATCATGACATGGTAAGATGACGGATAAATATTTACAAAGTGTATTGTTGAATATATAGTTTTCTGCTATGCCCTGGTGTGGCCGCTGTACAGTACATAATGTAGAACTTGGCAACAGTGTGTGTGTATATATTTATTTTGACTCCTTTTTCTCCCCAATTTCATGGTATCCAATTGGTAGTATTACTTCAGTCTGGAGGGTGATGCTGACTCACTTTCTCTTTCAACCCATACAGCCCGAAAGAGTGGTGATGCTGATTGAAGATTGACGTAAGTGGAACTTGGACTTCCTACGAAAACAAGAAATGATGCCATTAAGGTTTAGTTATGATGATTCCACACAACTCAAACCCTAGTTTTACAGTTCTATATATTTAGACAATGCGACATGTTTTCCTCTTTCAACAACCTGTCTAACCGACATCTCTACATGTTCCTCCATTTAAAATGTAATGAATGGAATGAAGTGTGTAAACAGACAATTCTCTCCCTCCAATCCTCCAATACCTCGGGTGTGGCCTTCAAGTTGTTTGTCTCTCAGGTTGAGGAAGTACCTGAACGTGCGGCGAGGTGGCTACATCACCAAGTTTGTCGAGTTCACCCCCGAGGATGAGAGCCAGACCCACCAGCTGCCCTCACGTGGACAACCCACACCTGTTCTCCATCCAGGCTGCCGCCCTGGTAGCCTGTACCCTTCCATCTGTAAAACTACAATCAGGGCTGTGTCTAATTCCCTATATATCACGGCTATTCAACTCTTCCCCTAAGAGGTACGGAGCCTGCTGGTTCTGTTCTACCCGGAAATGAATTGGACAGCTGGTGTCCCAAGTCCCTGATTTAGAGGGGAACATGGAAGATGAGCAATGGAACTGACTTCCAGGTCCAAAGTTGTGTTTGAGGGCCCTACTTAGAGTACAATGTCGGGAATATGGTGCCATTTTGGGATTAATCTTCTGATCTAACACAGACTAGTGCCTCATCAGTCACTCTTAATTTATTTATTTTACCTTTATTTAACTAGGCAAGTCAGTTAAGAACAAATTCTTATTTTCAATGACGGCCTAGGAACAGTGGGTTAACTGCCTTGTTCAGGGGCAGAATGACAGATTTGTACCTTGTCAGCTCAGGGATTTGAACCTGCAAGCTTTCGGTTACCAGCCCAACGCTATCAACCACTAGGCTATGCTGCTGCCCCAACAGGCAACTATATAAAAAATAAAAATAAAAAGTGGTCTAGAATGTTCTAGTTCTTTGTGTTGCCCATCTACTGTTAACCTGAAGTAATAACTAACTTGATTGAAGAGGTACAAAGGGAAGCCTGTTCTTTTTGAGAGGAGTGGCAGTTTTATTTGTTTAAAAAATAATAATTTAAAGTACACAACCTTTGAGATTTTGTGTGATGTTATTGTATTAGGTCAAAGCAGAAGATTTCGGGGGGGAGTTGTGCCACTAGTTATCAATGTTGTATATTTTCAGTTCTGTTTTAGGCACTACTGTGGTGAAATGTATTAATGGCGCTCAATTTCACTGTCAGTAAAACAAATAGTCTGATCAAATCGGAAGTTTTATTCAACAGTCAATTATTCCCACTGATTTGACCAACTCTCATGTCACTTATACGCCTGTTTGAAGGTTGCTTTCTGGCCATGTTACGATCAAATAACGTCAGATCCCAATAAATGGTCAAAAACATGTTTTTTTTTGTGTTTGCCATCTTCCTTCCACTTCGGCATCTATAAGCCAAGACCAGACGCTACTAAGGAAGTGTTCAACTTGTATCTATACAGTTCCACTAATCATCCATCATGAAGTGTCAACATCAATGACTGACCGTACACTGCAGGAGCTGCGAAATTAAAAATGTTTGGATCAAGTTGTGCATAAACATGATAAATATCTCTCCACTGAGATTCTCTGCCTCAAACCCTATTACAGGGGAGGGGTGCGTGGGTTGAGTCACTGGCTTACTGGTGCTCTTCCATAACATCCCTGGGAGGGGTGCGTGGGTTGAGTCACTGGCTTACTGGTGCTCTTCCATAACATCCCTGGGAGGGGTGCGTGGGTTGAGTCACTGGCTTACTGGTGCTCTTCCATAACATCCCTGGGAGGGGTGCGTGGGTTTAGTCACTGGCTTACTGGTGCTCTTCCATAACATCCCTGGGAGGGTGCGTGGGTTGAGTCACTGGCTTACTGGTGCTTTTCCATAACATCCCTGGGAGGGGTGCGTGGGTTGAGTCACTGGCTTACTGGTGCTCTTCCATAACATCCCTGGGAGAGGTGCGTGGGTTGAGTTACTTACGTGACCTTCCTGTCCGGGTTGACGCGCCCCCTCGGGTTGTGCCATGGAGGAGATCTTCGTGGACTATACTCGGCCGTGGTTGGAGATATCCCTCTAGTGGTGTGGGGGCTGTGCTTCGGCAATGTGGGTGGGGTTATATCCTGCCTGTTTGGCCCTGTCCGGGGGTATCATCGGATGGGGCCACAATGTCTCCTGACCCCTCCTGTCTCAGCCTCCAGTATTTATGCTGCAGCAGTTTATGTTTCGGGGGGCTAGGGTCAATTTCTTATATCTGGAGTACTTCTCCTGTCTTATCCGGTGTCCTGTGTGAATTTAAGTATGCTCTCTCTAATTGTCTCTTTCTCTCTTTCTTTCTCTCTCTCGGAGGACCTGAGCCCTAGGACCATGCCTCAGGACTACCTGGCCTGATGACTCCTTACTATCTCCAGTCCACCTGGTCGTGCTGCTGCTCTAGTTTCAACTGTTCTGCCTGCGGCTATGGAACCCTGACCTGTTCACCAGACGTCCTACCTGTCCCAGACCTGCTGTTTTCAACTCTCTAGAGACAGCAGGAGTGGTAGAGATACTCTGAATGATCGGCTATGAAAAGAAAAGCCAACTGACATTTACTCCTGAGGTGCTGACCTGCTGCACCCTCGACAACTACTGTGATTATTATTATTTGACCATGCTGGTCACTTATGAACATTTGAACATCTTGGCCATGTTCTGTTATAATCTCCACCCGGCACAGCCAGAAGAGGACTGGCCACCACTCATAGCCTGGTTCCTCTCTAGGTTTCTTCCTAGGTTTTGGCCTTTCTAGGGAGTTTTTCCTAGCCACTGTACTTCTACACCTGCATTGCTTGCTGTTTGGGGTTTTAGGCTGGGTTTCTGTACAGCACTTTGAGATATCAGCTGATGTAAGAAGGACTTTATGAATACATTTCATTGATTGACTGATGTATTGATTGACTGGTAAAACTGACAGTACACATTGACATGGTTCAGACCAAATACACACTTCATGTACACAGCACTCCCAAACATAAATTGAACATACACTGCTTCAATTGGGTAGAGAAAAACACAGGTGCCCACCCAGACCAAATACAGTGTTCCCATTGGCTGCTGAATTCAGTGTCCTTTTGGACCTAACTCAAGTCAGACTCTATCCAGGTCTTATGCAACCTGTTACCGGGGGGACGGAGAATCTCTGGAAGGCCTGTTACCGGGGGCGACGGATAATCTCTGGAAGGCCTGTTACCGGGGGCAACGGATAATCTCTGGAAGGCCTGTTACCGGGGGCGACGGATAATCTCTGGAAGGCCTGTTACCGGGTGCGACAGAGAATCTCTGGAAGCCCTGTTACCGGGGGCGACGGAGAATCTGGAAGGCCTGTTACCGGGGGCGACGGAGAATCTCTGGAAGGCCTGTTACCGGGGGCGACGGAGAATCTGGAAGGCCTGTTACCGGGGGCGACGGAGAATCTGGAAGGCCTGTTACCGGGGGCGATGGAGAATCCCTGGAAGTCCTATGGTTAGAATTCGCAGCTCTCTGAAAGTTCAAAAGCCATCAGGAAGTAAATGGGGACACATTAACAGAATTTAAACTCGCCTCATAAAAATAGTTGATCTTTGCTGTATTCTATTGACAGTCTCTCTCTGGTCATGGTTTTAAAAGTTATGACATTTTACATACAGTACCAGTCAAAAGTTTGGACACACCTACTCATTCAAGGGTCTTTCGTTATTTTTAATATTTTCTACATTGTAGAATAATAGTGAAGACATCAAAACTATGAATCAAATCAAAGTGTATTTGTCACGTTTGCCGAATACAACAGGTGTACAGTGAAATGCTTTCTTACAGGCTCTAACCAATGGTGCCAAAAAAAAAGTGTGTGTGTGTGTGTGTGTGTGTGTGTGTGTGTGTGTGTGTGTGTGTGTGTGTGTGTGTGTGTGTGTGTGTGTGTGTGTGTGTGTGTGTGTGTGTGTGTGTGTGTGTGTGTGTGTGTGTGTGTGTGTGTGTGTGTGTGTGTGTAGAGAAATAAAACAACAGTAGAAAGACATTTGAAAAAAGAGTAGAAAGGCTCTATACAGACACCTGTTAGTCAGGCTGATTGAGGTAGTATGTACATGAATGTATATTTAAAGTGGCTAAGCAAATAAGATAAACAGAGAGTAGCAACAGCGTAAAAGTTGGGGTTGGGGGAGGCACACAATGCAGATAGTCCGGGTAACCATTGGTTACCTGTTCAGGAGTCTTATGGCTTGGGGGTAAAAACTGTTGAGAAGCATTTTTGTCCTAGACTTGGCACTCCGGTACCGCTTGCCATGCGGTAGTAGAAAGAACAGTCTATGACTGGGGTGGCTGGGGTCTTTGACAATTTTTAGGGCCTTCCTCTGATCGCCTGGTGTAGAGGTCCTGGATGGCAGGACCTTTGCCCCAGTGATGCACTGGGCCGTACGCACTACCCTCTGAAGTGCCTTGCGGTCGGAGGCCGAGCAATTGCCGTACCAGGCAGTGATGCAACCGGATGCTCTCAATGTTGCAGCTGTAGAACCTTTTGGGGATCTCAGGAAATCTTTTTAGTTTCCTGAGGGGGAATTGGCTTTGTCGTGCCCTCTTCACAACTGTCTTGGTGTGTTTGGACCAATCTAGTTTGTTGTTGATGTGGACAGCAAGGAATTTGAGTCTCTCAACCTGCTCCACTACAGCCCCGTCCTTGTCCTGTAGCCCACAATCATCTCCTTAGTCTTGGTTACATTGAGGGATAGGTTGTTATTCTGGCACCACCCGGCCAGGTCTCTGACCTCCTCCCTATAGGCTGTCTCGTCATTGTCGGTGATCAGGCCTATCACTGTTGTGTCGTCAGCAAACTTATTGATGGCCATGCAGTCGTGGGTGAACAGGGAGTACAGGAGGGGACTGAGCACGCACCCCTGGGGAGCTCCAGTGTTGAGGATCAGCGTGGCAGATGTGTTGCTACCTACCCTCACCACCTGGGGGCGGCCTGTCAGGAAGTCCAGGATCCAGTTGCAGAGGGAGGTGTTTAGTCCCAGGATCCTTAGCTTGGTGATGAGCTTTGAGGGCACTATGGTGTTGAACACTGAGCTGTAGTCAGTAAAACAGCATTCTCACATAGGTGTTCCTTTTGTCCAGGTGGGAAAGGGCAGTGTGGAGTGCAATAGATATTGCATCATCTGTGGATCTGTTTGGGTGGTATGCAAATTGGAGTGGGTCTAGGCTTTCTGGGATGATGGTGTTGATGTGAGCCATGATCAGCCTTTCAATGCACTTCATGGCTACGGATGTGAGTGCTGTGGTCAGTAGTCATTTTTTTATAGACCGAGTCACTGGTGCTTCCTGCTTTAATTTTTGCTTGTAAGCAGGAATCAGGAGGAGAGTTGTGGTCGGATTTAACAAATGTAGGGCGAGGGAGAGCCTGGTACGCTTCTCTGTGTGTGGAGAACAGGTGATCTATACTTTTTTTCCCTCTGGTTGCACATTTAACATGATGATAGAGATTTGGTAGAACTGATTTAAGTTTCCCTGCATTAAAGTCTCCGGCCACTAGGAGCGCCCCCTCTGGGTGAGTGGTTTCCGGTCTGCTTATTTCCTTATACAGCTGACTGAGTGCGGTCTTAGTGCCATCATCTGTCTGTGGTGGTAAATAAACAGCCATGAAAAGTATAGCTGAAAACTCTCTAGGCAAGTAGTGTGGCCTGCAATTTATCACAATATACCAGCTGCACCAGCTGTTGTTTACAAATATGCACAGACCCCCCCTCCCCCGCCCCCCCCACCTCGTCTTTCCGGAGTGTGCTGTTCTATCCTGCCGGTGTAGCGTGTATCCCGCTAGCTGAATATCCATGTCGTCATTCAGCCGCGATTCCGTGAAACATAGGATATTACAGATATAACAAATATGAAATCATGTAGTAAACAAAAAAGTTTTAAACAAATCTCAATATATTTTATATTCTTCAAAGTAGACACA
Organism: Oncorhynchus gorbuscha; assembly: GCF_021184085.1. NCBI lineage: Eukaryota > Metazoa > Chordata > Actinopteri > Salmoniformes > Salmonidae > Oncorhynchus > Oncorhynchus gorbuscha. The sequence goes on from NC_060184.1 coordinate 8,267,394, forward strand.
CTTTGCCCTGATGACAGTTTTGCACACAGTGGGCATTCTCTCAACCAGCTTTATGAGGTAGTCACCTGGAATGCATTTCAATTAACATGTGTGTCTTGTTAATTTGGGGAATTTATTTTTCCTTAATGTGTTTGAGCCAGTCAGTTGTGTTTTGACAAGGATGTGGCTGGCTGATCACAGCTGAGTAGGCTAATGGCTGGTTAGGGAAAGCAGCCCAATAGAAGATCAGCTAGGGAAAACTGTCAGACAGTCCCACAGTTAAACAGTCCCACAGTTAGACAGTCTCACAGTTAGACAGCCCCACAGTTAGACAGCCCCACAGTTAGACAGTCCCACAGTTAGACAGTCTCACAGTTAGACAGTCTCACAGTTAGACAGCCACACAGTTAGACAGCCCCACAGTTAGACAGCCCCACAGTTAGACAGCCCCACAGTTAGACAGCCCCACAGTTAGACAGCTCCACAGTTAGACAGTCCAACAGTTAGACAGCCCCACAGTTAGACAGCACCACAGTTAGACAGCCCCACAGTTAGACAGCCCCACAGTTACAGTCCAACAATTTACAGTCCAACAATTATACAGTCCAACAATTATACAGTCCAACAATTAAACAGTCCAACAATTATACAGTCCAACAATTATACAGTCCAACAGTCCAACAATTATACAGTCCAACAATTATACAGTCCAACAATTATACAGTCCAACAGTCCAACAATTAAACAGTCCAACAATTATACAGTCCAACAATTATACAGTCCAACAATTATACAGTCCAACAATTATACAGTCCAACAATTATACAGTCCAACAATTATACAGTCCAACAATTATACAGTCCAACAATTATACAGTCCAACAATTATACAGTCCAACAGTCCAACAATTATACAGTCCAACAATTATACAGTCCAACAATTATACAGTCCAACAATTATACAGTCAAACAGTTATACAGTGAGATAGTTAAACATTTACACAGTGAGACAGTTATACAGTGAGACAGTTATACAGTTATACAGTTAGACAGTGAGACAGTTATACAGTTAGACAGTTATACAGTGAGACAGTTATACAGTTATACAGTTATACAGTGAGACAGTTATACAGTTATACAGTTAGACAGTTATACAGTTATACAGTGAGACAGTTATACAGTTAGACAGTTATACAGTTATACAGTTATACAGTTAGACAGTTATACAGTTATACAGTGAGACAGTTATACAGTTATACAGTTATACAGTGAGACGGTTGGACAGTTAGACAGTGAGACAGTTACACAGTTATACAGTGAGACGGTTGGACAGTTAGACAGTGAGACAGTGAAACTGTGAAACTGTGAAACAGTTATACAGTGAGACAGTGAAACTGTGAAACTGTGAGAGAGAGAGGGTGATGAAAGAGAGGGTGAGAGAGAGAGGGTGATGAAAGAGACGGTGAGAGGGAGATAGGGTGAGAGAGAGAAGGTGAGAGAGAGTGTGAGTTGGAAAGAGGGTGAGAGAGAGAGGGTGAGAGAGAGAGAGAGAGAGAGAGAGAGAGAGAGAGAGAGAGAGAGAGAGAGGGTGAGAGAGAGAGAGAGAGAGAGAGAGAGAGAGAGAGAGAGAGAGAGAGAGAGAGAGAGAGAGAGAGAGAGAGAGAGAGAGAGAGGGTGAGAGAGAGAGGGGGAGAGAGAGGGGGTGAGAGAGAGAGGGTGAGAGAGAGAACGTGAGAGAGAGGGTGAGAGAGAGAGGGTGAGAGAGAGAGGGTGATGAAAGAGAGGGTGAGAGAGAGAGGGTGATGAAAGAGAGGGTGAGAGGGAGAGAGGGTGAGAGAGAGAGGGTGAGAGAGAGGGTGATGAAAGAGAGGGTGAGAGAGAGAGGGTGAGAGAGAGAGGGTGATGAAAGAGAGGGTGAGAGAGAGGGTGATGAAAGAGAGGGTGAGAGAGAGGGTGAGAGCAAGATAGGGTGAGAGAGAGAAGGTGAGAGAGAGTGTGAGTTGGAAAGAGGGTGAGAGAGAGAGGGTGAGAGAGAGAGTGAGAGAGAGAGAGGGTGAGAGAGAGGGTGAGAGAGAGAGAGGGTGAGCGGGTGAGAGAGAGAGGGTGAGCTGGTGAGAGATTGAGAGAGAGAGGGTGAGCTGGTGAGAGAGGGTGAGAGAGAGTGAGAGAGAGTGAGAGAGAGAGGGTGAGCTGGTGAGAGAGGGTGAGAGAGAGAGGGTGAGAGAGAGGGTGTGAGAGAGAGAGGTAATATGACATTTGTAATGACTTCATTTTTGTATATTATCTTCCTCACTTGCTTTGGCAATGTTAACACATGTTTCCCATGCCAATAAAGCACCTTGAATTTAATTGAGAGGGTGAGAGAGAGAAAGAGAGGGTGAGAGAGAGACCGAGAGAGAGAGAGAGAGAGACAGAGATGGAGAGGGTGAGAGAGAGACAGAGAGAGAGAGAGAGAGAGAGAGAGAGAGAGAGAGAGAGAGAGAGAGAGAGAGAGAGAGAGAGAGAGAGAGAGATGGAGATGGAGAGGGAGAGAGAGAGAGAGAGAGAGAGAGAGAGAGAGAGAGAGAGAGAGAGAGAGAGAGAGAGAGAGAGAGAGAGAGAGAGAGACAGAGACAGAGACAGAGACAGAGATGGAGAGGGTGAGAGAGAGAGAGACAGAGATGGAGAGGGTGAGAGAGAGACAGAGAGAGAGAGAGAGAGAGAGAGAGAGAGAGAGAGAGAGAGAGAGAGAGAGAGAGAGAGAGAGAGAGAGAGAGAGAGAGAGACATTACTAACATGCTGGTCAGCAGATTTTACGACCGAGTCCATCACAGAGAGCAGAGAGCAGAGTACCAGAGAGCAGAGTACCAGCATGATTGCCAAGAGTCTTTAAAGAGTCACTATTAATCTGTAAATAAAAAAATCACTTTTGTTTATTATCTACTTCACTTACTTTGGCAATGTTAACGGATGTTCCCCATGCCAACAAAGCCACTTGAATTGAATTGAGAAAGAGAGGGTGATGAGAGAGAGAGAGAGAGAGAGAGAGAGAGAGAGAGAGAGAGAGAGAGAGAGAGAGAGAGAGAGAGAGAGAGAGAGAGAGAGAGAGAGAGAGAGAGAGAGAGAGAGAGAGAGAGAGAGAGAGAGAGAGAGAGAGAGAGAGAGAGAGAGAGAGAGAGCGAGAGAGACATTACTAACATGCTGGTCAGCAGATTTTACGACCGAGTCCATCACAGAGAGCAGAGAGCTTTGCCCTCTGGTACTCTGACCAGAGGGCAGAGTACCAGAATGCAGAGTACCCGAGAGCAGAGAGCAGAGTACCAGAGAGCAGAGTACCAGAGAGCAGAGTACCAGAGAGCAGAGTACCAGAGAGCAGAGTACCCGAGAGCAGAGAGCAGAGGGCAGAGTACCAGAGGGCAGAGTACCAGAGGGCAGAGTACCAGAGGGAAGAGTACCAGAGGGCAGAGTACCAGAGAGCAGAGGGCAGAGTACCAGAGGGCAGAGGGCAGAGTACCAGAGAGCAGAGTACCAGAGGGCAGAGTACAAGAGAGCAGAGGGCAGAGTACCAGAGGGCAGAGGGCAGAGTACCAGAGAGCAGAGTACCAGAGGGCAGAGTACCAGAGGGCAGAGTACCAGAGAGCAGAGGGCAGAGTACCAGAGGGCAGAGGGCAGAGTACCAGAGAGCAGAGTACCAGAGGGCAGAGTACCAGAGGGCAGAGTACAAGAGAGCAGAGGGCAGAGTACCAGAGAGCAGATTACCAGAGAGCAGAGAGCAGAGTACCAGAGAGCAGAGTACCAGAGAGCAGAGAGCAGAGTACCAGAGAGTAGAGTACCAGACAGCAGAGTACCAGAGAGTGGAGAACAGAGTACCAGAGGGCAGAGTACCAGAGAGCAGAGTACCAGAGAGCAGAGTACCAGAGAGCAGAGTACCAGAGACCAAAAGAGAGCAGAACTAATGCTAACCATAACCCACAAGAAACACACACACTCTCTCTTGGCTGCATGTCTGTCGACTCACCGGCTCTGCAAGTCAGCAACCATGTCTCTGCATTCTGAGATCATGGAGGAACCATCCAGACGTATGTAGGTGTGTTTGCAATACACCATGTACTCCTGGGAGAGAGAGAAAAATGGATGAAGGAAGGAGAAAAATGGATGTAGGATGGAGAGAAAGGGATGTAGGAGGAGAGAAAGGGATGTAGAAGGAGAGAAAGGGATGTAGGATGGAGAGACAGGGATGTAGGATGGAAAGGAATGTGGGAAGGAGAGAAAGGGATGTAGGAGGAGAGAAAGGGATGTAGGAGGAGAGAAAGGGATGTAGGAGGAGAGAAAGGGATGAAGGAGGAGAGAAAGGGATGTAGGATGGAGAGAAAGGGATGTAGGAGGAGAGAAAGGGATGTAGGATGGAGAGAAAGGGATGTAGGAGGAGAGAAAGGGATGTAGGATGGAGAGAAAGGGATGTAGGATGGAAAGGAATGTAGGAAGGAGAGAAAGGAATTCTCAAATGCTACCAGCTTTTTCCTGGGTCTTGTTCAGTCTCAGGAGAACTGTGAAAGCGTGTAATGAGCCAGAGAGCAGAATACCAGAATATCACAGAATATCTAGGAACAACTGGAATGGAGAGAGAAAGAGAGACCATGATAGGACAGTTCAGGTCCTTTTGGGTTGCAGCTTTTGAGTATGGGACCTGGCAAGAGTTGTCTTGACTTGTTCTTCACTCAAACGTGTCATGAGAAAACTCAGAGAGCTGGAGTGTGGTTCTCATTACAGCAGTAAGGGACCACAGGGTTTGAAGTGCGCACTCGTCTAACCCCTTAGGGAATGAATCTAAACCTAAATCTTTTCTTTCTCAAACTCTTCCACTCCATGGGATGTTGCTGATCTTTCCCCCAGTCAGAGAGCTGACACCAAATTACTTTTGTTTCCAAGACCATGTTTTCATTCTAATGGTCCTCTCAGGAGGAAGACTCCTGGCAGAGTCAACTAACAGCCGTTTTAGGTCCCAGGTTGAGGCAGCCTGGTCCTGGCCTGAGGTATCCTCCTCTCCCTCGAGACACAAGAGAACTCAGACAGCTTGAAGTAGGCGGCCAAAACACAGAACACAAAACCACAAACCACTGGTTTGGAGTCCACTCATCCACGCCACAGGATATCAATCTACATAACTGTTGCTCAACATCCAGTCCATGGGACTTTGCCAATGCTGACCTGGTCAGGAAGTCCCTCAGTCCTTTAGTTACAGTATGTTTTTAATTAATGCTCCCTCAGTGTGTGAGCTGACACCAGAAGGAGCGGTTTCCAAGTGATCACATTCCTTTGAAATGGGTCGCAGTCTCCACATAGGGGGTAACCCCATTATAGCCGTCCCTGGTGCTAACATTACTTGAAAAACAGCTTTTTAATCCAGTATTCCAAACATCTTTATTCCAGTATACCAAACAGATTTATTCCAGTATTCCAAACAGCTTTTTAATCCAGTATTCCAAACAGCTTTATTCCAGTATCCCAAACAGCTTTTTAATCCAGTATACCAAACAGCTTTTTAATCTAGTATTCCAAACAGCTCTATTCCAGTATTCCAAACAGCTTTATTCCAGTATACAAACAGCTTTATTCCAGTATTCCTAACAGCTCTATTCCAGTATACAAACAGCTTTATTCCAGTATTCCAAACAGCTTTTTAATCCAGTATTCCAAACAGCTTTATTCCTGTATTCCAAACAGCTTTATTCCAGTATTCCAAACAGCTTTATTCCAGTATACCAAACAGCTTTATTCCAGTATTCCAAACAGCTTTATTCCAGTATACCAAACAGCTTTATTCCAGTATACCAAACAGCTTTATTCCAGTATTCCAAACAGCTTTATTCCAGTATTCCAAACACCTTTTTAATCCAGTATACCAAACAGCTTTATTCCAGTATTCAAAACAGCTTTATTCCAGTATTCCAAACAGCTTTATTCCAGTATACCAAACAGCTTTATTCCAGTATTCCAAACAGCTTTATTCCAGTATACCAAACAGCTTTATTCCAGTATACCAAACAGCTTTATTCCAGTATTCCAAACAGCTTTATTCCAGTATTCCAAACACCTTTTTAATCCAGTATTCCAAACATCTTTATTCCAGTATTCCAAACATCTTTATTCCAGTATACCAAACAGCTTTATTCCAGTATTCCAAACAGCTTTATTCCAGTATTCAAAACATATTTATTCCAGTATTCCAAACAGCTTTATTCCAGTATTCAAAACAGCTTTATTCCAGTATTCCAAACAGCTTTATTCCAGTATTCCAAACAGCTTTATTCCAGTATTCCAAACAACTTTATTCCAGTATTTCTTAACTTCTGGACCTTGGAGCCGCGCTGACTGCTCTGACACTGCTTTGGTTTCGTGTCAAAGGCCAAGCTGTGTGTTAGAGTCAACCAGAAAGCCTCGTCGTCAAGCAACTGTAAAATGAAGGATCCAGCAGGGAACCGTTTTAGGGCTTTTATTCTTCAGTTTATAGATAATTGACATTCCTCAAGTGTGGTATGACATTGGGAACCCCCAGCATACTGGTCCTTTAAGTAGCTCAGGGGTCAGACAGGGGTCAGATAGTGTGATGATGTGACACTGATTTAGTCACATCTTAAATGCTAGTTTTACTATGAGTGGTTGAAAACATATTGACCCCCCATTATTTGGGGGTTCTCTAATGAAGCATTCGGAGGGGGACAGTACAAAAGGAGTTCACTATAGGGAGCTGTCTTTGGGCCTTTACTCTTTAGCTTATAAAGTCTAGTATATATATATATATATATTTATATAGTCTGTTGACGAGGTGGTGTGTTGATCTCCATCTCCTCTCACTCCAACACTTGGCCCGTTGCACATTACCCCGCTGGCACAAGGCTACACCCCCCCCCCCCATTATTCACTGTCACTTCCTAATGCCAGACCCCAAACTCTCTCCAAGACCACTTACCAACTATCACACACCATAGCCCTTCTTACTCCTCATATCTCTGGCTGGGTCTCTGGCTGGGTCTCTGGCTGGGAGTCTGGCTGGGAGTCTGGCTGGGAGTCTGGCTGGGAGTCTGGCTGGGAGTCTGGCTGGGAGTCTGGCTGGGAGTCTGGCTGGGATTCTGGCTGGGTGTCTGGCTGGGTGTCTGGCTGGACGTCTGGCTCTGGTCCCACACAACACATCTGGTCCTGGTGAAGACTACATGAGGATAATTAGACCCTTGTCTCTGTAAGCTAACCACCTCTGATTGGCTCTGGGATTCAAACCAATGGGATGTTTCCAAACCTCCCCTCTAAACCATTCTCCCTCTCTTTTCCTGCCTCCCTGAGTTACTCCATCTCCCATGTCTGCCCTACCAACCCAATGAAGGACTAGCCAGGACATAACCTTCTCCCTCCTGGCCAGCAGAGCGGCGCCATACTGCCAGAGCCCAGTGATTTAAAACTTCCCTCCACATCTCTATCTCTATCTCAAGTCTCCAGACTCCTGTACAATAATAAATAAGACATGTAATGCATCACACATCTATAAAGCAAGTTTTGCATCAGTCTGTGTGCTCTTCAGTTGCAGGCATTGATTACCTTTGTCTTGGCATGCCTGCTGTTCCAGTAATCTACTCGGCAGACACAATGTAATTGTTTATACGGTCTCATAAGGGGAGCGCTTGGCAAAAAAAGACCCATAAATAAAGACTAGCTACATCTATCTGATTGAAATGTCAAAAGTAGCAAAGGCCCATGAGATAACCATGATGCAACTGTGTGTGTTTGAGTGAGCAATAGTTCACCGCTAAATCTGTGAGCTGGCAAACAACTAGGGTTGACTCTCCTGTCTTTTCCTGTGCTGTTCAGACCATGTAAGGGACTAAATAAACACATGACCTGCAATAGAGAGATGATTCTGCCCTGACAGAACAGCCGAAAATCATTCTGCCCTGACAGAACAGCTGAAAGTCATTCTGCCTTGACAGAACAGCTGAAAGTCATTCTGCCCTGACAGAACAGCTGAAAGTCATTCTGCCTTGACAGAACAGCCGAAAGTCATTCTGCCCGAACAGAAAGAACAGCCAAAAGTCATTCTGCCCTGACAGATCAGCTGAAAGTCATTCTGCCCTGACAGACAGAACAGCCGAAAGTCTGTTCTGCCTTGACAGAACAGCTGAAAGTAATTCTGCCCTGACAGAACAGCTGAAAGTCATTCTGCCCTGACAGAACAGCTGAAAGTCACTCTGCCTTGACAGAACAGCTGAAAGTCATTCTGCCCTGACAGAACAGCTGAAAGTCTGTTCTGCCTTGACAGAACAGCTGAAAGTCATTCTGCCCTGACAGAACAGCTGAAAGTCACTCTGCCTTGACAGAACAGCTGAAAGTCACTCTGCCCTGACAGAACAGCTGAAAGTCATTCTGCCCTGACAGAACAGCTGAAAGTCATTCTGCCCTGACAGAACAGCTGAAAGTCATTCTGCCCTGACAGAACAGCTGAAAGTCATTCTGCCCTGACAGAACAGCTGAAAGTCATTCTGCCCTGACAGAACAGCTGAAAGTCACTCTGCCCTGACGGAACAGCTGAAAGTCATTCTGCCTTGACAGAACAGCTGAAAGTCATTCTGCCTTGACAGAACAGCTGAAAGTCATTCTGCCCTGACAGAACAGCTGAAAGTCATTCTGCCCTGACAGAACAGCTGAAAGTCATTCTGCCCTGACAGAACAGCTGAAAGTCACTCTGCCCTGACGGAACAGCTGAAAGTCATTCTGCCCTGACAGAACAGCTGAAAGTCATTCTGCCCTGACAGAACAGCTGAAAGTCATTCTGCCCTGACAGAACAGCTGAAAGTCATTCTGCCCTGACAGAACAGCTGAAAGTCATTCTGCCCTGACAGAACAGCTGAAAGTCATTCTGCCCTGACAGAACAGCTGAAAGTCATTCTGCCCTGACAGAACAGCTGAAAGTCATTCTGCCCTGACAGAACAGCTGAAAGTCATTCTGCCCTGACAGAACAGCTGAAAGTCATTCTGCCCTGACAGAACAGCTGAAAGTCATTCTGCCCTGACAGAACAGCTGAAAGTCATTCTGCCCTGACAGAACAGCTGAAAGTCATTCTGCCCTGACAGAACAGCTGAAAGTCATTCTGCCCTGACAGAACAGCTGAAAGTCATTCTGCCCAGACAGAACAGCTGAAAGTCATTCTGCCCTGACAGACAGAACAGCTGAAAGTCATTCCTGCTCGGAGCTGTAGGTGATCAATCAGTGATGTCACACACACAGACAGAGAACCGCCGACCTGGCAATGAAAACAATTACACTAATAACACAGATTGAAATCTCTGGTTTTGTTCTCCAAAGAAAACTGGACAGAGGAGACAGGAAATCTACTCCAGCTGGAAAGAGCTCATATTGGGGAAGGAGGTAGAAGAGGTTTGAGAGGTGGCGAGGTAGATGGGGAGGGAGGGAAGGGTGACAGAAAGAGCGAGCGAGTGAGAGGGAGAGACCGAGGGAGACAGCGAAAGAGAGTGCAAGAGAGAGAGAGAGAGAGCTGGAGGGAGGGGGAGGGAGAGAGAGAGAGAGAGAGAGCGGAAGGAAGGGAAAGAGAGAGAGAGAGAGCGCAGGAGAGAACGAGAGAGAGGGCGAGAGTGAGACCATAGACTAACGATTTCGGGGAATTCTTGTTTACAATGACATCCTGACCAAACCCTAACATGGATGACGCTGGGCCAATTGTGGGCCACCTTACGGGACTCCCAATCCCGGCCGGTTGTGATACGTCCTAGAATCGAACCGGGGTCTGTAGTGACGCCTTAGTCCGCTGCGACACTCGGGAGCAAACAGAAAAAATATATACACGATCAAATACAGATTTTAGAATCAACCATTAAAGACGACCAGAACCTAATGGATTCTCCAATTACCTTGAATGAACTACAGGACAAAATACAAACCCTCCAACCCAAAAAGGCCTGTGGGGTTGATGGTATCCTCAATGAAAATATCAAATTAAGTCCCACCCTCTTCAACATATATATCAACGAATTGACGAGGGCACTAGAACAGTCTGCAGTACCCGGCCTCACCCTACTAGAATCTGAAGTCAAATGTCTACGGTTTGCTGATAATCTGGTGCTTCTGTCACCAACCAAGGAGGACCTACAGCAGCAGCTAGATCTTCTGCACAGATTATGCCAGATCTGGACCCCTGACAGTAAATCTCAGTAAAACAAAGATTATGGTGTGCAGAAAAAGGTCATTTGAAATGTCTTTATTATTTTGGAACTCCTGTGAGTGTTATGGTTACTGTTAATTTTTATTGTTTATTATTTATGTCACTTGCTTTGGCAATGTAAAGATATGTTTCCCATGCCAATAAAGTCCCTTAAATTGAATTGAAATCTAATTGAGAGAGAGAGAGAGAGAGAGAGAGAGAGAGAGAGAGAGAGAGAGAGAGAGAGAGAGAGAGAGAGAGAGAGAGAGAGAGAGAGAGAGAGAGAGAGAGAGAGAGAAATAGAGAGAGTGAGAGGGCGAGAGAGAGAAATAGAGAGAGTGAGAGGAGAGAGAGAGAGAGAGAGAGAGAGAGAGAGAGAGAGAGAGAGAGAGAGAGAGAGAGAGAGAGAGAGAGAGAGAGAGAGAGAGAGAGAGAGAGAGAGAGAGAGAGAGAAATGAGAGAGAGAGAAATAGAGAGAGAGGGTGAGAGAGTCAGTTAGAGAGAGAGAGAGAGTCAGTTAGTCAGTTAGAGAAATAGAGAGAGAGGGTGAGAGTCAGTTAGTCAGTTAGTCAGTTAGTCAGTTAGTCAGTCAGTTAGTCAGTTAGTCAGTTAGTCAGTCAGTTAGTCAGTTAGTCAGTTAGTCAGTTAGTCAGTCAGCTAGTCAGTTAGTCAGTTAGTCAGTCAGTCAGTCAGTTAGTCAGTTAGTCAGTTAGTCAGTCAGTCAGTCAGTTAGTCAGTTTCAGTCAGTCAGTCAGTCAGTCAGTTAGTCAGTTAGTCAGTCAGTTAGTCAGTCAGTCAGTCAGTCAGTTAGTCAGTCAGTTAGTCAGTTAGTCAGTCAGTCAGTCAGTTAGTCAGTTAGTCAGTTAGTCAGTCAGTTAGTCAGTTAGTCAGTTAGTCAGTCAGTCAGTCAGTCAGTCAGTCAGTCAGTCAGTCAGTCAGTTAGTCAGTTAGTCAGTCAGTCAGTCAGTCAGTCAGTCAGTCAGTCAGTCAGTTAGTCAGTCAGTTAGTCAGTCAGTCAGTCAGTCAGTCAGTCAGTTAGTCAGTCAGTTAGTCAGTTAGTCAGTTAGTCAGTCAGTCAGTCAGTCAGTCAGTCAGTTAGTCAGTTAGTCAGTCAGTTAGTCAGTTAGTCAGTCAGTCAGTCAGTCAGTCAGTTAGTCAGTTAGTCAGTCAGTTAGTCAGTTAGTCAGTCAGTTAGTCAGTCAGTTAGTCAGTTAGTCAGTCAGTCAGTCAGTCAGTCAGTCAGTCAGTCAGTTAGTCAGTCAGTCAGTTAGTCAGTCAGTTAGTCAGTCAGTCAGTTAGTCAGTCAGTCAGTTAGTCAGTTAGTCAGTCAGTTAGTCAGTTAGTCAGTCAGTCAGTCAGTCAGTTAGTCAGTCAGTTAGTCAGTCAGTCAGTTAGTCAGTTAGTCAGTCAGTCAGTCAGTCAGTCAGTCAGTTAGTCAGTTAGTCAGTTAGTCAGTCAGTTAGTCAGTTAGTCAGTTAGTCAGTCAGTTAGTCAGTCAGTCAGTTAGTCAGTCAGTCAGTCAGTCAGTCAGTCAGTCAGTCAGTTAGTCAGTCAGTCAGTCAGTTAGTCAGTTAGTCAGTTAGTCAGTTAGTTAGTCAGTCAGTCAGTTAGTCAGTTAGTTAGTTAGTCAGTTAGTTAGTCAGTCAGTCAGTTAGTCAGTCAGTCAGTCAGTCAGTCAGTTAGTCAGTTAGTCAGTCAGTCAGTCAGTCAGTCAGTCAGTCAGTCAGTTAGTCAGTCAGTTAGTCAGTCAGTCAGTCAGTCAGTTAGTCAGTCAGTCAGTCAGTCAGTCAGTTAGTCAGTCAGTCAGTTAGTCAGTTAGTCAGTTAGTCAGTTAGTTAGTCAGTCAGTCAGTTAGTCAGTTAGTCAGTTAGTTAGTCAGTTAGTTAGTCAGTCAGTCAGTTAGTCAGTTAGTCAGTCAGTCAGTCAGTCAGTTAGTCAGTTAGTCAGTTAGTCAGTTAGTCAGTTAGTCAGTCAGTTAGTCAGTTAGTCAGTTAGTCAGTCAGTTAGTCAGTCAGTCAGTCAGTCAGTTAGTCAGTCAGTCAGTCAGTCAGTTAGTCAGTCAGTCAGTTAGTCAGCTAGTCAGTTAGTTAGTCAGTCAGTCAGTTAGTCAGTTAGTTAGTCAGTTAGTTAGTCAGTCAGTCAGTTAGTGAGTTAGTCAGTCAGTTAGTCAGTTAGTTAGTCAGTCAGTCAGTTAGTCAGTCAGTCAGTCAGTTAGTCAGTTAGTCAGTCAGTTAGTCAGTTAGTTAGTCAGTCAGTCAGTTAGTCAGTTAGTTAGTCAGTCAGTCAGTCAGTCAGTCAGTTAGTCAGTTAGTCAGTCAGTTAGTCAGTTAGTTAGTCAGTCAGTCAGTTAGTCAGTCAGTCAGTCAGTTAGTCAGTCAGTCAGTCAGTTAGTCAGTCAGTCAGTTAGTCAGTCAGTCAGTCAGTCAGTCAGTCAGTCAGTCAGTTAGTCAGTCAGTCAGTTAGTCAGTCAGTCAGTCAGTTAGTCAGTCAGTCAGTCAGTTCAGTCAGTCAGTCAGTCAGTCAGTCAGTCAGTCAGTCAGTCAGTCAGTTAGTCAGTCAGTCAGTCAGTCAGTCAGTCAGTTAGTCAGTCAGTCAGTCAGTTAGTCAGTCAGTCAGTCAGTTAGTCAGTCAGTCAGTCAGTCAGTTAGTCAGTTAGTCAGTCAGTTAGTCAGTTAGTTAGTCAGTCAGTCAGTTAGTTAGTCAGTCAGTCAGTTAGTCAGTCAGTCAGTCAGTTAGTCAGTCAGTCAGTCAGTTAGTCAGTCAGTCAGTCAGTTAGTCAGTCAGTCAGTCAGTCAGTCAGTCAGTCAGTCAGTCAGTCAGTCAGTCAGTCAGTTAGTCAGTCAGTCAGTCAGTTAGTCAGTCAGTCAGTCAGTCAGTCAGTAGTCAGTTAGTCAGTCAGTCAGTTAGTCAGTTAGTCAGTTAGTCAGTTAGTCAGTCAGTTAGTCAGTTAGTCAGTCAGTCAGTTAGTCAGTTAGTCAGTCAGTTAGTCAGTTAGTCAGTCAGTCAGTCAGTTAGTCAGTCAGTCAGTCAGTTAGTCAGTTAGTCAGTCAGTCAGTCAGTTAGTCAGTTAGTCAGTTAGTCAGTTAGTCAGTTAGTCAGTCAGTTAGTCAGTTAGTCAGTTAGTCAGTCAGTTAGTTAGTCAGTCAGTCAGTCAGTTAGTCAGTTAGTCAGTTAGTCAGTTAGTCAGTTAGTCAGTTAGTCAGTCAGTTAGTCAGTTAGTCAGTCAGTTAGTCAGTTAGTCAGTTAGTCAGTCATGTAATGTACAATGTTGCATAGATGATGTCCAGTGAGTGAATCCTGACATCACTTTGTTATTCGGCTTTTGTTAGCCAACAGACAGGAAGAACAATGTAGCCAATCACCTGGGCAGGGCCGCTAGTTGAACCATCATACCTAGTCATGGAAACGAAGAGGGCCAATGATGAGGGAATGGAGGAAGAATTCACTGGGAGGTGCCTCTCCGCCTTCCAGACTCAAAAGGTGGGCAGGGCTGATACATTAAGACCTCAAAGACCTCACCGTGGAAATATCCCAGCCAACCATGAGAGAATGAGCCTGTTGACTTCACTGGGAGGTGCCACAGAGGTGCCTTCCAGACTAAAAGTGGCATTTGCAACACGGTGCAGGACAACAATGGCGATAGAGCTAGACGGAGTTAGACGGAGCGAGGAGTGATTGAGTGCCATTGTTGTTCAGCGGTCATGTTGCTGGAAGCAGTGTGCGTGTTCCCATTCCCACGGCACGACCTCATGCCTCTCAAATCAATTCAAGCCCTTCCTGTAGCGCTGAAAAGAAACCAGACTGTTTTCTGTGTTCTGGCTCCTCTCTTCTTTGTTTCTTTCTCTGCTTTTGTTTTACTGTTTTTTTTTCTTCTCTCATCCAACCGCTCTGTCTGCTGTTCCCCTCCCCCTCCTACCAGACCCTCTCTCCTCTCCAGACCCTCTCTCCTCTCCCATCCCTCTTTCTCTCCTCTATTATGGCAAGCTGTTCTACAGAGGCCTGGATGATTACACTGACCTGATAATTAGTCAGAGTAATTCTAATTAGCTCTCTGTTGTCTAATAAGGCAGAGGGAGAGTCTGATCAGAGCAGAGCTGCTGTACCTGAACTCTCTAGTGGATAAACAACAACTTATCGGTATTTTTTTTAAATGTCAGATTCACTGTTTCTGTGGATGACCAGAGGATGTGAGCGGGAGTGAGGAGTGGAATGTGGAGCGGAGTAGGGAGTGGAGTGTGGAGTGGAGTGAGGAGTGGAATGTGGAGTGGAATATGGAGCGGAGTGTGGAGTGGAGTGTGGAGCGGAGTGTGGAGCGGAGTAGGGAGCGGAGTAGGGAGTGGAGTGAGGAGTGGAATGTGGAGTGGAATGTGGAACGGAATGTGGAGCGGAGTGTGGAGCGGAGTGAGGAGTGGAATGTGGAGTGGAGTGTGGAGCGGAATGAGGAGCGGAGTGTGGAGCGGAGTAAGGAGTGGAATGTGGAGCGGAGTGTGGAGTGGAGTGTGGAGCGGAATGAGGAGCGGAGTGTGGAGCGGAGTGAGGAGTGGGGAATGTGGAGCGGAGTGAGGAGTGGAATGTGGAGCGGAGTAGGGAGTGGAGTGTGGAGCGGAGTGAGGAGTGGAATGTGGAGTGGAGTAGGGAGTGGAGTGTGGAGCGGAGTGAGGAGTGGAATGTGGAGCGGAGTGAGGAGCGGAATGTGGAGCGGAGTGTGGAGCGGAATGTGGAGCGGAGTGAGGAGTGGAATGTGGAGCGGAGTAGGGAGTGGAGTGTGGAGCGGAGTGAGGAGTGGAATGTGGAGCGGAGTAGGGAGTGGAGTGTGGAGCGGAGTGAGGAGCGGAGTGTGGAGCGGAGTGAGGAGTGGAATGTGGAGCGGAGTGAGGAGTGGAATGTGGAGCGGAGTGAGGAGTGGAATGTGGAGCGAAGTGAGGAGTGGAACGTGGAGTGGGAGTGAGGAGTGGAATGTGGAGCGGAGTGAGGAGTGGAATGTGGAGCGAAGTGAGGAGTGGAATGTGGAGTGGGAGTGAGGAGTGGAATGTGGAGCGGAGTGAGGAGTGGAGCGTGGAGCGGAGTAGGGAGTGGAGCGTGGAGCGGAGTAGGGAGTGGAGCGTGGAGCGGAGTAGGGAGTGGAGCGTGGAGCGGAGTAGGGAGTGGAGCGTGGAGCGGAGTAGGGAGTGGAATGTGGAGCGAAGTGAGGAGTGGAGCGTGGAGCGGAGTGAGGAGTGGAATGTGGAGCGGAGTGAGGAGTGGAGCGTGGAGCGGAGTGAGGAGTGGAGCGTGGAGCGGAGTGAGGAGTGGAGCCCAATTTGACTTCTCGCTGCTCAAATTTCACTCGGGTAACGCTCGACTGTTAAAGCAGCAATGTTCCAACATCTAGTGGAAAGCATTCCCAGAAGAGTGGAGGCTGTTATAGCAGCAATGTTCCAACATCTAGTGGAAAGCATTCCCAGAAGAGTGGAGGCTGTTATAGCAGCAATGTTCCAACATCTAGTGGAAAGCCTTCCCAGAAGAGTGGAGGCTGTTATAGCAGCAATGTTCCAACATCTAGTGGAAAGCCTTCCCAGAAGAGTGGAGGCTGTTATAGCAGCAATGTTCCAACATCTAGTGGAAAGCCTTCCCAGAAGAGTGGAGGCTGTTATAGCAGCAATGTTCCAACATCTAGTGGAAAGCCTTCCCAGAAGAGTGGAGGCTGTTATAGCAGCAATGTTCCAACATCTAGTGGAAAGCCTTCCCAGAAGAGTGGAGGCTGTTATAGCAGCAATGTTCCAACATCTAGTGGAAAGCCTTCCCAGAAGAGTGGAGGCTGTTATAGCAGCAATGTTCCAACATCTAGTGGAAAGCCTTCCCAGAAGAGTGGAGGCTGTTATAGCAGCAATGTTCCAACATCTAGTGGAAAGCCTTCCCAGAAGAGTGGAGGCTGTTATAGCAGCAATGTTCCAACATCTAGTGG
The DNA here is from genome assembly GCF_021184085.1 of Oncorhynchus gorbuscha. Classification (NCBI taxonomy): domain Eukaryota; kingdom Metazoa; phylum Chordata; class Actinopteri; order Salmoniformes; family Salmonidae; genus Oncorhynchus; species Oncorhynchus gorbuscha. Next base: position 8,283,500 of record NC_060184.1, read on the forward strand.
AAAGCCTTCCCAGAAGAGTGGAGGCTGTTATAGCAGCAATGTTCCAACATCTAGTGGAAAGCCTTCCCAGAAGAGTGGAGGCTGTTATAGCAGCAATGTTCCAACATCTAGTGGAAAGCCTTCCCAGAAGAGTGGAGGCTGTTATAGCAGCAATGTTCCAACATCTAGTGGAAAGCCTTCCCAGAAGAGTGGAGGCTGTTATAGCAGCAATGTTCCAACATCTAGTGGAAAGCCTTCCCAGAAGAGTGGAGGCTGTTATAGCAGCAATGTTCCAACATCTAGTGGAAAGCCTTCCCAGAAGAGTGGAGGCTGTTATAGCAGCAATGTTCCAACATCTAGTGGAAAGCCTTCCCAGAAGAGTGGAGGCTGTTATAGCAGCAATGTTCCAACATCTAGTGGAAAGCCTTCCCAGAAGAGTGGAGGCTGTTATAGCAGCAATGTTCCAACATCTAGTGGAAAGCCTTCCCAGAAGAGTGGAGGCTGTTATAGCAGCAATGTTCCAACATCTAGTGGAAAGCCTTCCCAGAAGAGTGGAGGCTGTTATAGCAGCAATGTTCCAACATCTAGTGGAAAGCCTTCCCAGAAGAGTGGAGGCTGTTATAGCAGCAATGTTCCAACATCTAGTGGAAAGCCTTCCCAGAAGAGTGGAGGCTGTTATAGCAGCAATGTTCCAACATCTAGTGGAAAGCCTTCCCAGAAGAGTGGAGGCTGTTATAGCAGCAATGTTCCAACATCTAGTGGAAAGCCTTCCCAGAAGAGTGGAGGCTGTTATAGCAGCAATGTTCCAACATCTAGTGGAAAGCCTTCCCAGAAGAGTGGAGGCTGTTATAGCAGCAATGTTCCAACATCTAGTGGAAAGCCTTCCCAGAAGAGTGGAGGCTGTTATAGCAGCAATGTTCCAACATCTAGTGGAAAGCCTTCCCAGAAGAGTGGGGGCTGTTATAGCAGCAATGTTCCAACATCTAGTGGAAAGCCTTCCCAGAAGAGTGGAGGCTGTTATAGCAGCAATGTTCCAACATCTAGTGGAAAGCCTTCCCAGAAGAGTGGGGGCTGTTATAGCAGCAATGTTCCAACATCTAGTGGAAAGCCTTCCCAGAAGAGTGGAGGCTGTTATAGCAGCAATGTTCCAACATCTAGTGGAAAGCCTTCCCAGAAGAGTGGAGGCTGTTATAGCAGTAATGTTCCAACATCTAGTGGAAAGCCTTCCCAGAAGAGTGGAGGCTGTAATAGCAGCAAAGGGGGGACCAACTCCATATTGATGCCCATGATTTTTAGAATGAGATGTTTGGACAAGCAGGTGTCCACATAATTTTGGTCATGTAGTGTAGGCTACAGTTCAGGCCACATGACCTCCATGACATCATTAAATATCGTCATAATTCAAAAAGCTTTAGGATTATCTGGCTTATCAATTCATCAGGATCGAAGATAATTATATCCAGTAAGTCATTAAATTGTAGTCATACACTGGCTAAATTCCCAATCTGGCCCTCAAACCATCATGGTCACTGTTTACAATTGGCTCATTCATCCCCCTCCTCTCCCCTGTAACTATTCCCCAGGTCGTTGCTGCAAATGAGAACATGTTCTCAGTCAACTTACCTGGTAAAATAACGGATAAATAAAAAATTAAAAAATACACAAGCCTGTGTAGAGCCAGATAAACACCAAATACCATGATCCTCTACTGTCCATCTGTCCGTCCGTCTGTAGTGTAAACCAGCGTTATATTAAAACGATCAGATCTCTTTGATCCCTGTAAGGTGACAGCTATTCCGTCGTTACGTAAAACTAAAATCAGTCAATCCTGCTCACATTTGTACTGTTAGCTGGACAGCTGAAACACAACAAGGGCAGGTGATAGAGCCAGGAATCTATTTCATCATCGCCCAAATGGTGAAGGTTAGGATTGGGTTGCGGATCAAGGGTCACAGAGTTAAATAGACCAACACACCAACCCGTAGAGAATACATTGTCTCTCTCTATGGGCTGGGTAATCTCTCATCTGACCCTAGTTAAAGTCCAACTGGTCCTCTAGCAAGCCTGATGATAATGAAGTATTGACGTCAGGCAACACAATGTCGAGGATGTGTGTCTCCTGTCCACCTGTGACAGTCACACGATGGTGGTCTGATCTCCAAGTCACCCCTCGGTGTCAGGGAACATAAGGCCAGAGTCAGGGGTCAGGGTTGAGAGGTGTGGCATAGGTTAGGAGTCCCCAAGGGAGGTTCAGGCTGCCTCTCAGCAGTGGTTTTTGGTTCCTTTTATACTGTGAGTGTGAGCCCCATAAGACGACAGCTATTAGGGTGTTTGAGATCCAATAAGGAAAGCAAAGCAGTTTCTACCTAGGATCCAGCACTAACCCACTACCTAGGATCCAGCACTAACCCACTACCTAGGATCCAGCACTAACCCACTACCTAGGTTCCAGTACTAACCCACTACCTAGGATCCAGCACTAACCCACTACCTAGGATCCAGTACTAACCCACTACCTAGGATCCAGCACTAACCCACTACCTAGGTTCCAGTACTAACCCACTACCTAGGATCCAGCACTAACCCACTACCTAGGTTCCAGTACTAACCCACTACCTAGGATCCAGCACTAACCCACTACCTAGGATCCAGCACTAACCCACTACCTAGGCTCTAGCACTAACCCACTACCTAGGATCCAGCACTAACCCACTACCTAGGATCCAGCACTAACCCACTACCTAGGATCCAGCACTAACCCACTACCTAGGTTCCAGTACTAACCCACTACCTAGGATCCAGCACTAACCCACTACCTAGGATCCAGCACTAACCCACTACCTAGGATCCAGCACTAACCCACTACCTAGGATCCAGCACTAACCCACTACCTAGGATCCAGCACTAACCCACTACCTAGGCTCCAGCACTAACCCACTACCTAGGATCCAGCACTAACCCACTACCTAGGATCCAGCACTAACCCACTACCTAGGATCCAGCACTAACCCACTACCTAGGATCCAGCACTAACCCACTACCTAGGATCCAGCACTAACCCACTACCTAGGATCCAGCACTAACCCACTACCTAGGATCCAGCACTAACCCACTACCTAGGATCCAGCACTAACCCACTACCTAGGATCCAGCACTAACCCACACCTAGGATCCAGCACTAGGATCCCACTACCTAGGATCCAGCACTAACCCACTACCTAGGATCCAGCACTAACCCACTACCTAGGATCCAGCACTAACCCACTACCTAGGATCCAGCACTAACCCACTACCTAGGATCCAGCACTAACCCACTACCTAGGATCCAGCACTAACCCACTACCTAGGATCCAGCACTAACCCACTACCTAGGTTCCAGCACTAACCCACTACCTAGGTTCCAGCACTAACCCACTACCTAGGATCCAGCACTAACCCACTACCTAGGATCCAGCACTAACCCACTACCTAGGATCCAGCACTAACCCACTACCTAGGTTCCAGCACTAACCCACTACCTAGGTTCCAGCACTAACCCACTACCTAGGTTCCAGCACTAACCCACTACCTAGGTTCCAGCACTAACCCACTACCTAGGATCCAGCACTAACCCACTACCTAGGATCCAGCACTAACCCACTACCGTGAAAGACGAAGAGAAGACGAAGAGAAGGAGGTCTCAGTTAAAGAGGAAGACTCGTTCAGAGTCAAAGAGGACGGCGACGTTTCAGTGAAAGAAAAAGAGGAGGGGGAAGTGACTGTCACATCGAAAAATGAAGAAGAGGAGGAAACTGGATGTCTGGGCCCGGTTTCCCAAACGCATCTTAAGGCGTCCGATTGTTCTAACGATGAACCGGCCCTGATTAACACTAGAGAGAGACCTGACTATCGTGGATCCTCTGGGGGGCCTCAACAACCTCATGATGGTGACAGGGCAGAGAAGAATCTCTCCACATCAAAACACATCAAGAAATACCAGCAGAGACCCACAGGGAAGAAATCTCATTGCTGCTCTGACTGTGGGAAAGGTTGCAAATCTTCATCAAAACTTAAAATACACCAGAGAACACACACAGGAGAGAAGCCTTATAGCTGTGATCAATGTGGGAGGAGTGTTAGTACATCTAGTGGTCTGACAGTACACCAGAGAACACACACAGGAGAGAAACCTTATAGCTGTGGTCAATGTAGGAGGAGTTTTAGTACATCTAGCGGTCTGACATTACACAAGAGAAAACACACAGGGGAGAAACCTTATAGCTGTGGTCAATGTAGGAGGAGTTTTAGTACATCTAGCGGTCTGATATTACACAAGAGAAAACACACAGGGGAGAAACCTTATAGCTGTGATCAGTGTGGGAGGAGTTTTTTTCAAGCTAGCCATCTGACTCAGCACCAGAGAAAACACACAGGAGAGAAACCTTATAGCTGTGATCAATGTGGGAGGAGTTTTGTTCAAGCTAGCCATCTGACTCAGCACCAGAGAACACACACAGGGGAGAAGCCTTTTATCTGTGATCAATGTGGGAGGAGTTTTACTACATCTAGCGTTCTGACAGTACACCAGAGAACACACACAGGGGAGAAGCCTTATATCTGTGATCAATGTGGGAGGAGTTTTACTACATCTAGCGTTCTGACAGTACACCAGAGAACACACACAGGAGAGAAGCCTTATAGCTGTGATCAATGTGGGATGAGTTTTACTCGATCAAGCAATCGGATTCGACACCAGAGAACACACACAGGAGAGAAGCCTTATAGCTGTGATCAATGTGAGAAGAGTTTTCCTACATCTAACCAGCTGACTTCACACCAGAGAACACACACAGGAGAGAAGCCTTATAGCTGTGATCAATGTGAGAAGAGATACTCTGATAAAAGATGTCTGATCAAACATCAGAAAATACATACATGAAGAAGTTGTTTCATGATATCATTGTAGTAGGAGTATTTTAATGATGTCACAATGTAGAATGTTTTAACATTGTAGTAGGAGTATTTTAATGATGTCACAATGTAGAATGTGTCCTTCTGTAGCTCAGTTGGTAGAGCATGGCGCTTGTAACGCCAGGGTAGTGGGTTCGATCCCCGGGACCACCCATACGTAGAATGTATGCACGCATGACTGTAAGTCGCTTTGGATAAAAGCGTCTGCTAAATGGCATATATTTACTACCTAGGATCCAGCACTAACCCACTACCTAGGATCCAGCACTAAGTATGTACCATCGAAAGGAAATGAGCCTCCCGACTTCACTCTCACCACACTAAAAGGAAATGAGCCTTCCAACTTCACTCTCACCACACTAAAAGGAAATGAGCCTCCCGACTTCACTCTCACCACACTAAAAGGAAATGAGCCTTCCAACTTCACTCTCACCACACTAAAAGGAAATGAGCCTTCCAACTTCACTCTCACCACACTAAAAGGAAATGAGCCTTCCAACTTCACTCTCACCACACTAAAAGGAAATGAGCCTTCCAACTTCACTCTCACCACACTAAAAGGAAATGAGCCTTCCAACTTCACTCTCACCACACTAAAAGGAAATGAGCCTTCCAACTTCACTCTCACCACACTAAAAGGAAATGAGCCTTCCAACTTCACTCTCACCACACTAAAAGGAAATGAGCCTTCCAACTTCACTCTCACCACACTAAAAGGAAATGAGCCTTCCAACTTCACTCTCACCACACTAAAAGGAAATGAGCCTTCCAACTTCACTCTCACCACACTAAAAGGAAATGAGCCTTCCAACTTCACTCTCACCACACTAAAAGGAAATGAGCCTTCCAACTTCACTCTCACCACACTAAAAGGAAAACTTCCAACTTCTCTCACCACACTAAAAGGAAATGAGCCTTCCAACTTCACTCTCACCACACTAAAAGGAAATGAGCCTTCCAACTTCACTCTCACCACACTAAAAGGAAATGAGCCTTCCAACTTCACTCTCACCACACTAAAAGGAAATGAGCCTTCCAACTTCACTCTCACCACACTAAAAGGAAATGAGCCTTCCAACCTCATTCCAAACAGCCACTTTCCCTTAACCTCACCGTCCTCACAGGCATTCTGAGCTCTAAATGGAAATGTTATTCTAAACACAATTGGCATAACTATAATTTGTTAAAACAGGGAGAGGGATTCAAATAAAACAGGATTTATATATATATATATATTTTTAAATGAGGATTTCGTCGTTTACCTTCTTCATAGCTTGACATGATGAATAAGCTGAATAAGTCTGTTTTCAGCGAAATGCAAAATGATTGATTAGTCTTAAAAATAAAAGTAGCCAATCGGGACCAAAGAAAGTGAGGCCAGGAAAACGATGCCAGGAAAACGAGGCCAGGAAAACGAGGCCAGGAAAACGATGCCAGGAAAACGAGGTTATTTTCCATAACCAAACATGTTGTATTTTCAGCTGTTTGACGCTGGTGTACAAAAACAAAAGTTAAAGACGCAAAAAAAACGAAACGTAAGAACAGGAAGCATAGAAATAGAGCACATAGAACAGATCTGCCGATTCTTAGAATGATCTGCCGATTCTTAGAATGATAGAATGATCTGCCGATTCTTAGAATGATAGAATAATATTGCCACTTAATCATATGGTTGCAATGAAAGTACACTCCACCCAAACTGGGATAGTCTGTACGCACATTGACGTTACTATGGATACCATATACCAACAAGCAATGTGATGTCACCTCCACATTGACCGCCATCCCCACTTCTCTCTTCAGACATGTTAGCCAAGTCCTTACCCCTTTCCAAATCATGCCCTTCTCCTCATTCAATCAATCTCCCCTCCCTCATATCTCCCTCTCTTCCTTACCTCCCTCCCTTCTCTCTCTCCCCTCCCTCCTATCTCCCCCTCCTCTTTACCTCCCTCCCTTCTCTCTTTCCCCTCCCTCCTACCTCCCTCTCTTCCTTACCTCCCTCCCTTCTATCTCCCTCTTTTCCTTACCTCCCTCCCTTCTCTCTCTACCCTCCCTCCTATCTCCCCCTCCTCCTTACCTCCCTCCCTTCTATCTCCCTCTTTTCCTTACCTCCCTCCCTTCTCTCTCTACCCTCCCTCCTATCTCCCCCTCCTCCTTACCTCCCTCCCTCCCTTCTATCTCACTCTTTTCCTTACCTCCCTCCCTTCTCTCTCTACCCTCCCTCCTATCTCCCCCTCCTCCTTACCTCCCTCCCTCCCTTCTATCTCACTCTTTTCCTTACCTCCCTCCCTTCTCTCTCTACCCTCCCTCCTATCTCCCCCTCCTCCTTACCTCCCTCCCTCCCTCCCTTCTATCTCCCTCTTTTCCTTACCTCCCTCCCTTCTCTCTCCCCTCCCTCCTATCTCCCCCTCCTCCTTACCTCCCTCCCTCCCTTCTATCTCCCTCTTTTCCTTACCTCCCTCCCTTCTCTCTCCCCTCCCTCCTATCGCCCTCTCCTCCTTACCTCCCTCCCTTCTCTCTTTCCCCTCCCTCTCTTCCTTACCTCCCTCCCTTCTACCTCCCTCTCTTCCTTACCTCCCTCCCTTCTATCTCCCTCTCCTCCTTACCTCCCTCCCTTCTCTCTCTACCCTCCCTCCTTTGTCCCCTCTCCTATCCAGGTGGTGTAATCCAATCCCTGTGGACCAGAGCCTGGTCCTGACCCAATTACAACGCTGTTACGCCCAGCCAGGGGCAGATAATTAACCTATTAGCTTAGACCTGCTGCCTGATTACAAATCCTTGCCTGATTTAATTAATAATATAGGCCTACTGTATATTCCCCTTTCACTAGGGTATGAGCAAGAGAGAGGGAGAAAATAGAGAGGGATAAAAGAGAAGAGAAAGAAAGAGAGGGAAAGAGAAGAGAGAGAAGAGAGAGAAAGAAAGAGAGGGAAAGAGAAGAGAGAAAGAAAGAGAAGAGAGAGAAAGAGAAGAGAGAAAGAAAAAGAGGGAAAGAGAGGAAAGAGAAGAGAGAAAGAAAGAGAGGGAAAAGAAAGAGAGAAAGAAAGAGAAAGAGAGAAAGAGAAGAGAGAGAAAGAAAGAGAGGGAAAGAGAAGGAAGAGAAGAGAGAGAAAGAAAGAGATGGAAAGAGAAGGAAAGAGAAGAGAGGGGAAGAAAGAGAGGGAAAGACAAGAGAGAGAAAGAAAGAGAGGGAAAGAGAGAGAAAGAGAAGAGAGGGAAGAGAAAGAGAGGGAAGAGAAGAGAGGGAAAGAGAAGAGAGGGAAAGAGAAGAGAGAAAGAAAGAGAAGAGAGAGAAAGAGAAGAGAGAAAGAAAAAGAGGGAAAGAGAGGAAAGAGAAGAGAGAAAGAAAGAGAGGGAAAGAGAAGAGAGAAAGAAAGAGAAGAGAGAGAAAGAGAAGAGAGAGAAAGAAAGAGAGGGAAAGAGAAGGAAAGAGAAGAGAGAGAAAGAAAGAGAGGGAAAGAGAAGGAAAGAGAAGAGAGGGGAAGAAAGAGAGGGAAAGACAAGAGAGAGAAAGAAAGAGAGGGAAAGAGGAGAGAAAGAGAAGAGGCGGGAAGAGAAGAGAGGGGAAGAGAAGAGAGGGAAAGAGAAGAGAGGGAAAGAGAAGAGGGAAAGAGAAGAGAGGGAAAGAGAAGAGAGGGGAAGAGAAGAGAGAGAAAGAGAAGAGAGAGAAAGAAAGAGAGGGAAAGAGAAGAGAGAAAGAAAGAGAAGAGAGAGAAAGAGAGAAAGAAAAAGAGGGAAAGAGAGGAAAGAGAAGAGAAAGAGAGGGAAAGAGAAGAGAGAAAGAAAGAGAAGAGAGAGAAAGAGAAGAGAGAGAAAGAAAGAGAGGGAAAGAGAAGGAAAGAGAGAGAAAGAAAGAGAGGGAAAGAGAAGGAAAGAGAAGAGAGGGGAAGAAAGAGAGGGAAAGACAAGAGAGAGAAAGAAAGAGAGGGAAAGAGGAGAGAAAGAGAAGAGATGGGAAGAGAAGAGAGGGGAAGACAAGAGAGGGAAAGAGAAGAGAGGGAAAGAGAAGAGAGAAAGAAAGAGAAGAGAGAGAAAGAAAGAGAGGGAAAGAGAAGGAAAGAGAAGAGAGAGAAAGAAAGAGAGGGAAAGAGAAGGAAAGAGAAGAGAGGGGAAGAAAGAGAGGGAAAGAGGAGAGAAAGAGAAGAGACGGGAAGAGAAGAGAGGGGAAGACAAGAGAGGGAAAGAGAAGAGAGGGAAAGAGAAGAGAGAAAGAAAGAGAAGAGAGAGAAAGAAAGAGAGGGAAAGAGAAGGAAAGAGAAGAGAGAGAAAGAAAGAGAGGAAAGAGAAGGAAAGAGAAGAGAGGGAAGAAAGAAAGAGGGAAAGACAAGAGAGAGAAAGAAAGAGAGGGAAAGAGGAGAGAAAGAGAAGAGACGGGAAGAGAAGAGAGGGGAAGAGAAGAGAGGGAAAGAGAAGAGAGGGAAAGAGAAGAGAGAGAAAGAAAGAGAGGGAAAGAGAAGGAAAGAGAAGAGAGGGGAAGAAAGAGAGGGAAAGAGAAGAGAGAGAAAGAAAGAGAGGGAAAGAGGAGAGAAAGAGAAGAGACGGGAAGAGAAGAGAGGGGAAGACAAGAGAGGGAAAGAGAAGAGAGGGAAAGAGAAGAGAGAAAGAAAGAGAAGAGAGAGAAAGAAAGAGAGGGAAAGAGAAGAGAGAGAAGAGAGGGGAAGAAAGAGAGGGAAAGAGAAGGAAAGAGAAGAGAGAGAAAGAAAGAGAGGGAAAGAGAAGGAAAGAGAAGAGAGGGGAAGAAAGAGAGGGAAAGACAAGAGAGAGAAAGAAAGAGAGGGAAAGAGGAGAGAAAGAGAAGAGACGGGAAGAGAAGAGAGGGGAAGAGAAGAGAGGGAAAGAGAAGAGAGGGAAAGAGAAGAGAGAAAGAAAGAGAAGAGAGAGAAAGAGAAGAGAGAAAGAAAAAGAGGGAAAGAGAGGAAAGAGAAGAGAGAAAGAAAGAGAGGGAAAGAGAAGAGAGAAAGAAAGAGAAGAGAGAGAAAGAACGAGAGGGAAAGAGAAGGAAAGAGAAGAGAGAGAAAGAAAGAGAGGGAAAGAGAAGGAAAGAGAAGAGAGGGGAAGAAAGAGAGGGAAAGACAAGAGAGAGAAAGAAAGAGAGGGAAAGAGGAGAGAAAGAGAAGAGGCGGGAAGAGAAGAGAGGGGAAGAGAAGAGAGGGAAAGAGAAGAGAGGGAAAGAGAAGAGGGAAAGAGAAGAGAGGGAAAGAGAAGAGAGGGAAAGAGAAGGAAAGAGAAGAGAGGGGAAGAAAGAGAGGGAAAGAGAAGAGAGAAAGAAAGAGAAGAGAGAGAAAGAGAGAAAGAAAAAGAGGGAAAGAGAGGAAAGAGAAGAGAAAGAGAGGGAAAGAGAAGAGAGAAAGAAAGAGAAGAGAGAGAAAGAGAAGAGAGAGAAAGAAAGAGAGGGAAAGAGAAGGAAAGAGAGAGAAAGAAAGAGAGGGAAAGAGAAGGAAAGAGAAGAGAGGGGAAGAAAGAGAGGGAAAGACAAGAGAGAGAAAGAAAGAGAGGGAAAGAGGAGAGAAAGAGAAGAGACGGGAAGAGAAGAGAGGGGAAGACAAGAGAGGGAAAGAGAAGAGAGGGAAAGAGAAGAGAGAAAGAAAGAGAAGAGAGAGAAAGAAAGAGAGGGAAAGAGAAGGAAAGAGAAGAGAGAGAAAGAAAGAGAGGGAAAGAGAAGGAAAGAGAAGAGGGGAAGAAAGAGAGGGAAAGAGAGAGAAAGAGAAGAGACGGGAAGAGAAGAGAGAGGGAAGACAAGAGAGGGAAAGAGAAGAGAGGGAAAGAGAAGAGAGAGAAAGAAAGA
>NC_060184.1:8296713-8316713 GCF_021184085.1 Oncorhynchus gorbuscha
CTGACTGACTGACTGACTGACTGACTGACTGACTGACTGACTGACTGACTGACTGACTGACTGACTGACTGACTGACTGACTGACTGACTGACTGACTGACTGACTGACTGACTGACTGACTGACTGACTGACTGACTGACTGACTGACTGACTGACTGACTGACTGACTGACTGACTGACTGACTGACTGACTGACTGACTGACTGACTGACTGACTGACTGACTGACTGACTGACTGACTGACTGACTGACTGACTGACTGAATGCCTGACTGACTGACTGGACAACAGGTGAATATTTCTCAGCCTGACCTTGGCATCTGGAATGTTCCAGGACCATTTCATATCATATGAATTTGCTTTTAAGTGCAAAGTGTTATTTAGCCTATGTGGTGCTTATGAAGTGCTTCATGAATAGAGTCTTTCTGAGTTGTTGTTGGTTTAAAAGTAGGACCAAGTGTTCCATAGACCAATAAACACACATTTATGCCATGTGGTCTGGATGCTCCGTCCTGGAGGGTGTGTGAAGCGATTTGGCCTCGGGAGGGATGCGGAGGCCAAATCAAGCTCCGTGCAGCATCGCCGTGTATCTCCCAAATATTGTCGCTGTAACGCACCTCTATGCCTAGTGGGTGCGGAGTCAGGCGCAGGAAGCTGAGGGTAAAGGACAATGTTTTATTCCGCCGCAGGGAAAAATGGTCAACGCCAAAACACCAGGCGCAATAACAAGACGGGCCCAAAACCAGGACCGAAACCAGTCCAGAGAAAAAAACAAGAAAAACAACACCACCACAAACATGAACAGAGGGAAATAAGTACAAAGAGCAGGCGGGCTTCACGGGCTTCAATAGACCAACTAAACCTAAACAAGAAACAGGTGTAACCAATAAGACAAAACCAACAGAAAAGGGAAAAGGGGATCGGTGGCAGCTAGTAGACCGGTGACGACGACCGCCGAGCTCCGCCCCGAACAGGAAGAGGAGGCTCCTTCAGTGGCAGCTAGTAGACCGGTGACGACGACCGCCGAGCACCGCCCGAACAGGAAGAGGAGGCTCCTTCAGTGGCAGCTAGTAGACCGGTGACGACGACCGCCGAGCGCCGCCCCGAACAGGAAGAGGAGGCTCCTTCAGTGGCAGCTAGTAGACCGGTGACGACGACCGCCGAGCACCGCCCGAACAGGAAGAGGAGGCTCCTTCGGTGGCAGCTAGTAGACCGGTGACGACGACCGCCGAGCACCGCCCGAACAGGAAGAGGAGGCTCCTTCGGTGGCAGCTAGTAGACCGGTGACGACGACCGCCGAGCACCGCCCGAACAGGCAGAGGAGCCACCTTCAGTGGCAGCTAGTAGACCAGTGACGACGACCGCCGAGCGTCGCCCGAACAGGAAGAGGAGGCTCCTTCAGTGGCAGCTAGTAGACCGGTGACGACGACCGCCGAGCGCCGCCCCGAACAGGAAGAGGAGGCTCCTTCAGTGGCAGCTAGTAGACCGGTGACGACGACCGCCGAGCACCGCCCGAACAGGAAGAGGAGGCTCCTTCAGTGGCAGCTAGTAGACCGGTGACGACGACCGCCGAGCACCGCCCGAACAGGAAGAGGAGCCAACTTCAGTGGCAGCTAGTAGACCGGTGACGACGACCGCCGAGCACCGCCCGAACAGGAAGAGGAGGCTCCTTCAGTGGCAGCTAGTAGACCGGTGACGACGACCGCCGAGCGCCGCCCGAACAGGAAGAGGAGGCTCCTTCAGTGGCAGCTAGTAGACCGGTGACGACGACCGCCGAGCGCCGCCCGAACAGGAAGAGGAGGCTCCTTCTGTGGGAGACGTGACAGTAGCTCTGTATTGGAATGATTGGTTGACGGTAGGTGGGGGCTGTAAAACCTGTACAAACACAAACTCACTTCTGTCACAACAGGTCTGCTCTGCTCCATAAAGTGTAAGAATGCCCTGACTTCTGCAGAGGCAGTATCACCGTAAATGCTGCACGGCCAATACAGAGTCCACATTGACCATAAATCGGCTTTAGGAAAGAGAGTTCCGTCACCATGAGGTATTTAGTTTATAGACCAATAAGAAAAGAGAGTTCCAAACCTCTCTACCAATAACAGCTAGTTTTCAGTTTCCCCCTCCCCCAATCAGACCACTCCCTAGACAGTGACATCACCATGAGGTATTTAGTTTATAGACCAATAAGAAAAGAGAGTTCCAAACCTCTCTACCAATAACAGCTAGTTTTCAGTTTACCCCTCCCCACTCAGACCACTCCTAGTGGAGTAGCAAAATTCCTGCTTGAGAAAGTGCTCTTTGCTAAGAAACTATTTTGTTTCGTTTTGACCATTTTAATTGAAAAGCATCTCAATAAATCACCCAGAAATGATTTGATATTGAGATAAAAACAGCTGCATTGGACCTTTAAGAGAAATAGCAATAAAGAGGTCAAAACTCTTCCGTCAATCATCATTATCATCAACATAATCGACTCAAGCCACTGACGCCATTATTTTCTCCCACCCGGGCTTGATTCCTTAAGGTTCTCATGACTAGATGTGTTGGCCGATATTGGTCGGTAGCTCACGCCATGCTCATACAAATACTACTCATCGGGTGTGTATAATGAAAAATGCGTGGGACTGCGATTTCAGAGAGAGGGACAGAGGGAGGGTAGGAAAGGGAGGTTGAGACACGGAGAGAGAGAGGGACGGAGGGAGGGTAGGAGAGGGAGGTTGAGACACGGAGAGAGAGTGGGACGGATGGAGGGTAGGAGAGGGAGGTTAAGACACGCAGAGAGACAGGGACGGAGGGAGGGTAGGAGAGGGAGGTTGAGACGGAGAGAGAGAGGGACGGAGGGAGGGTAGGAGAGGGAGGTTGAGACACGGAGAGAGAGAGGGACGGAGGGAGGGTAGGAGAGGGAGGTTGAGACACGGAGAGAGAGTGGGACGGATGGAGGGTAGGAGAGGGAGGTTAAGACACGGAGAGAGACAGGGACGGAGGGAGGGTAGGAGAGGGAGGTTGAGACGGAGAGAGAGAGGGACGGAGGGAGGGTAGGAGAGGGAGGTTGAGACACGGAGAGAGAGAGGGACGGAGGGAGGGTAGGAGAGGGAGGTTGAGACACGGAGAGAGAGAGGGACGGAGGGAGGGTAGGAGAGGGAGGTTGAGACGGAGAGAGAGAGGGACGGAGGGAGGGTAGGAGAGGGAGGTTGAGACACGGAGAGAGAGAGGGACGGAGGGAGGGTAGGAGAGGGAGGTTGAGACACGGAGAGAGAGAGGGACGGAGGGAGGGTAGGAGAGGGAGGTTGAGACACGGAGAGAGAGAGGGACGGAGGGAGGGTAGGAGAGGGAGGTTGAGACACGGAGAGAGAGAGGGACGGTAGGAGAGGGAGGTTGAGACACGGAGAGAGAGAGGGACGGAGGGAGGGTAGGAGAGGGAGGTTGAGACACGGAGAGAGAGAGGGACGAAGGGAGGGTAGGAGAGGGAGGTTGAGACACGGAGAGAGAGAAGGACGGAGGGAGGGTAGGAGAGGGAGGTTGAGACACGGAGAGAGAGAGGGACGGAGGGAGGGTAGGAGAGGGAGGTTGAGACACGGAGAGAGAGAGGGACGGAGGGAGGGTAGGAGAGGGAGGTTGAGACACGGAGAGAGAGAGGGACGGAGGGAGGGTAGGAGAGGGAGGTTGAGACACGGAGAGAGAGAAGGACGGAGGGAGGGTAGGAGGGGAAGGGGTGAGAAGGTGGCAGAGGGAGAAAAAGTTGAAAAGGAACAAAGGGTGGGAGAGAGCGAGAGAGAGAGGGTGGGGAAAAGAGAGAGATAAGAGAGCGAGGGAGAGAGGAGTGTGGGAAAACTGGAGAACATATGAGCCTTGATGTGGCAACAATAGTTCAGTGGGATTGATGGAGCATTGGGTCATTTCCTTCACATCACTCTGAGACAGAGGAGAGGTGAGACACGTCAACACACACACCCAACAAACACTCAGAGAGAAAGTGTCTGAGAGACTGTGAGAGAAGTGAGACACCTCAATTGCTCTGAAAATTAGTCAGACACACACCCTCAGACACACACACACCCTCAAAGAGACACACATACACACCCTCAGACACACACACACCCTCAAAGAGACACACACACACACCCTCAGACACACACACACCCTCAAAGAGACACACATACACACCCTCAGACACACACACACCCTCAAAGAGACACACATACACACCCTCAGACACACACACACCCTCAAAGAGACACACATACACACCCTCAGACACACACACACCCTCAAAGAGACACACACACACACCCTCAGACACACACACACCCTCAAAGAGACACACACACACACCCTCAGACACACACACATCATGCAAACACAGACATTGAGGCATGCAAGCGCAGGCAAAAGCAGAAAGAGGAAGACTCCCCGCGCAAGGCGAGGTGAGACCACATCACTCTGAACACAGTCTATCAACCTAAGCACTGGATACAATGACCAATAGTTAAACTTCCTCGCTTTGTCCTCCTCCCCCGAGAAACTTCACAAGCTCTCAGACGGTTCTCACACAACCAGTACCCCCCCCCCCCCCCCACACACACACACACACACACACACACACACACACACACACACACACACACACACACACACACACACACACACACACCATTCCCAGGCAATAAAACAATAGGACTCCAAACCAAAAGTGGGATGTCATTATAAAGTAAAGTGTAGGGTTGAGAGGTCTGTGAACGGGGAAGTCTTTGTTAACCTCTGACCCCTACTACACATCAGTCATCTGGTCTGTGTGACCCACAGTAGCAGGTCTGTCATAAAGACACCCACAGTAGCAGGTCTGGGATAAAGACACCCACAGTAGCAGGTCTGAGCTAAAGACACCCACAGTAGCATGTCTGAGTAGTAGAGTACACTATGCTGGTAGTAGAGTACACTAGGCTGGTAGTAGAGTACACTAGGCTGGTAGTAGAGTACACTAGGCTGGTAGTAGAGTACACTAGGCTGGTAGTAGAGTACACTAGGCTGGCAGTGGTAGTAGAGTACACTAGGCTGGTAGTAGAGTACACTAGGCTGGTAGTAGAGTACACTAGGCTGGTAGTAGAGTACACTAGGCTGGTAGTGGTAGTAGAGTACACTAGGCTGGTAGTAGAGTACACTAGGCTGGTAGTAGAGTACACTAGGCTGGTAGTGGTAGTAGAGTACACTAGGCTGGTAGTAGAGTACACTAGGCAGGCAGTAGAGTACACTAAGCTGGTAGTAGAGTACACTAGGCTGGTAGTAGAGTACACTAGGCTGGTAGTAGAGTACACTAGGCTGGTAGTAGAGTACACTAGGCTGGTAGTGGTAGTAGAGTACACTAGGCTGGTAGAAGACAACACTACGCTGGTAGTAGAGTACACTAGGCTGGCAGTGGTAGTAGAGTACACTAGGCTGGTAGTAGAGTACACTAGGCTGGTAGTAGAGTACACTAGGCTGGTAGTAGAGTACACTAGGCTGGTAGTAGAGTACACTAAGCTGGTAGTAGAGTACACTAAGCTGGTAGTAGAGTACACTAGGCTGGTAGTAGAGTACACTAGGCTGGTAGTAGAGTACACTAGGCTGGTAGAAGACAACACTAAGCTGGTAGTAGAGTACACTAGGCTGGCAGTAGAGTACACTAAGCTGGTAGTAGAGTACACTAGGCTGGTAGTGGTAGTAGAGTACACTAGGCTGGTAGTAGAGTACACTAGGCTGGTAGTAGAGTACACTAGGCTGGTAGTGGTAGTAGAGTACACTAGGCTGGTAGTAGAGTACACTAGGCTGGTAGTAGAGTACACTAGGCTGGTAGTGGTAGTAGAGTACACTAGGCTGGTAGTAGAGTACACTAGGCTGGTAGTGGTAGTAGAGTACACTAGGATGGTAGTAGAGTACACTAGGCTGGTAGTAGAGTACACTAGGCTGGTAGTGGTAGTAGAGTACACTAGGCTGGTAGTAGAGTACACTAGGCTGGTAGTAGAGTACACTAGGCTGGTAGTAGAGTACACTAGGCTGGTAGTAGAGTACACTAGGCTGGCAGTAGAGTACACTAGGCTGGCAGTAGAGTACACTAGGCTGGCAGTAGAGTACACTAGGCTGGTAGTAGAGTACACTAGGCTGGCAGTAGAGTACACTAGGCTGGCAGTAGAGTACACTAGGCTGGCAGTAGAGTACACTAGGCTGGTAGTAGAGTACACTAGGCTGGCAGTAGAGTACACTAGGCTGGCAGTAGAGTACACTAGGCTGGCAGTAGAGTACACTAGGCTGGTAGTAGAGTACACTAGGCTGGTAGTAGAGTACACTAGGCTGGTAGTAGAGTACACTAGGCTGGTAGTAGAGTACACTAGGCTGGTAGTAGAGTACACTAGGCTGGCAGTAGAGTACACTAGGCTGGCAGTAGAGTACACTAGGCTGGCAGTAGAGTACACTAGGCTGGTAGTAGAGTACACTAGGCTGGTAGAGGACAACACTACGCTGGTAGTAGAGTACACTAGGCTGGTAATAGAGTGCACTAGGCTGGTAGTGGTAGTAGAGTACACTAGGCTGGTAGTAGAGTACACTAGGCTGGTAGTAGAGTACACTAGGCTGGTAGTGGTAGTAGAGTACACTAGGCTGGTAGTAGAGTACACTAGGCTGGTAGTAGAGTACACTAGGCTGGTAGTGGTAGTAGAGTACACTAGGCTGGTAGTAGAGTACACTAGGCTGGTAGTAGAGTACACTAGGCTGGTAGTGGTAGTAGAGTACACTAGGCTGGTAGTAGAGTACACTACGCTGGTAGTAGAGTACACTAGGCTGGTAGTAGAGTACACTAGGCTGGTAGTAGAGTACACTAGGCTGGTAGTAGAGTACACTAGGCTGGCAGTAGAGTACACTAGGCTGGTAGAAGACAACACTACGCTGGTAGTAGAGTACACTAGGCTGGTAGAAGACAACACTACGCTGGTAGTAGAGTACACTACGCTGGTAGTAGAGTACACTAGGCTGGTAGTAGAGTACACTAGGCTGGTAGTAGAGTACACTAGGCTGGTAGAAGACAACACTACGCTGGTAGTAGAGTACACTAGGCTGGTAATAGAGTACACTAGGCTGGTAGTAGAGTACACTCGGCTGGTAGTAGAGTACACTAGGCTGGTAGTAGTATACACTAGGCTGGTAGTAGTATACACTAGGCTGGTAGTAGAGTACACTAGGCTGGTAGTAGAGTACACTAGGCTGGTAGTAGAGTACACTAGGCTGGTAGTAGAGTACACTAAGCTGGTAGTAGAGTACACTAGGCTGGTAGTAGAGTACACTAGGCTGGTAGTAGAGTACACTAAGCTGGTAGTGGTAGTAGAGTACACTAGGCTGGTAGTAGAGTACACTAGGCTGGTAGTAGAGTACACTAAGCTGGTAGTAGAGTACACTAGGCTGGTAGTAGTGTACACTAAGCTGGTAGTAGAGTACACTAGGCTGGTAGTAGGGTACACTAGGCTGGTAGTAGAGTACACTAAGCTGGTAGTAGTGTACACTAAGCTGGTAGTGGTAGTAGAGTACACTAGGCTGGTAGTAGAGTACACTAGGCTGGTAGTAGAGTACACTAAGCTGGTAGTAGAGTACACTAGGCTGGTAGTAGTGTACACTAAGCTGGTAGTAGAGTACACTAGGCTGGTAGTAGGGTACACTAGGCTGGTAGTAGAGTACACTAAGCTGGTAGTAGTGTACACTAAGCTGGTAGTAGAGTACACTAGGCTGGTAGTAGTGTACACTAAGCTGGTAGTAGAGTACACTACGCTGGTAGTAGAGTACACTAGGCTGGTAGTAGAGTACACTAGGCTGGTAGTAGAGTACACTAGGCTGGTAGTAGAGTACACTAGGCTGGTAGTAGAGTACACTACGCTGGTAGTAGAGTACACTAGGCTGGTAGTAGAGTACACTACGCTGGTAGTAGAGTACACTAAGCTGGTAGTAGAGTACACTAAGCTGGTAGTGGTAGTAGAGTACACTAGGCTGGTAGTGGTAGTAGAGTACACTAGGCTGGTAGTAGAGTACACTAGGCTGGTAGTAGAGTACACTAAGCTGGTAGTAGAGTACACTAAGCTGGTAGTGGTAGTAGAGTACACTAGGCTGGTAGTGGTAGTAGAGTACACTACGCTGGTAGTAGAGTACACTAAGCTGGTAGTAGAGTACACTAAGCTGGTAGTGGTAGTAGAGTACACTAAGCTGGTAGTAGTGTACACTAAGCTGGTAGTAGTAGTAGTAGAGTACACTAAGCTGGTAGTAGAGTACACTAGGCTGGTAGTAGAGTACACTACGCTGGTAGTAGAGTACACTAGGCTCTAGAATGACCCTTTGGCTGAACCCCTGACCCAGGCTCCTTATCCTGCTGTGACCTCAGGTGGTTCTCCCAGAGCTGGCAGGTCCTAGTCCTCTGATTGCAGGGCGAGGGAAAGTGTTTCCTTCCACTGTTTTAGCTCTCTCTCTCTCTCTCTCTCTCTCTCTCTCTCTCTCTCTCTCTCTCTCTCTCTCTCTCTCTCTCTCTCTCTCTCTCTCTCTCTCTCTCTCTCTCTCTCTCTCTCTCTCTCTCTCTCTCTCTCTCTCTCTCTCTCTCTCTCTCTCTCTCTCTCTCTCTCTCTCTCTCTGGCATCGTGGGTAAAAGGCATTGGCTCTAGACAGTCAATCAGAGGACAAATCAGGGGAGACATACAGTAAGCACTGCTTGGCGGCCGAGCCCCCCTCCCCTCCCTGTCACCCGCCACTCGTACTCGTCACAGTACCGCTCCATGGGAACCGCTGTTACCTAGGGAACCAAACAGGACAATTATTTTACAAATCTACAAATCTCCTTTCAGAGCCACCCTCAATATACCACTGGGAACAGGATTGTCACCTCTCATTGGTTCATTCTGCCAGCCAGCCAGCCAGGACCACTAGGTCAGGTCTCACGACTCTAATTTTGACAAATCCACTATTTGTTATTCCACAGCGGTTACAGTCCTGTTCCCAGTGGTATATTGAGGCTCTGAAAGGAGATTTGTAGAAGGGGAGATCAAATCAACATCTGAACATTTCATCAGAATGAAAAAATAAATAAGAGCTAACAATATTTCCTGCTGGGTTGATTCATAAAGACCAGTCCTCCATTTTGCGTCCTTCTCTGTATTCATACTATCATCTCTCTAATATAATATAATATATATAACATATATAACATATATAATCCTCCTTCCATCTTGACTTTTCTCAGACACATTACAGACGTATTTTGGCACAGAGAGAGATGGGATTACGACTGGCTCACAGGCCTAAATGGGGACTCTATGAACAAGCCAATGCCACAAAAGGTCAATCAAGGTCACAGTACCCTAAGTTCTCTGTGATAATAAATAATTTGTGTTATCGGGTTCCCATGGACGTGCTGCCACCGTGGCGCCTGCCTGGGTCTCTGCTCTGCCAACTGTGGGCAGACCAGGTCTAAATGAGCGGACTGCACAAGCTGAAAAGGGTCAAAACTGAGGCAACGACCGAGGGATTTATTAGGTCAAAACAGAGTATTGAAGATAGCTAGGGGATTCTCTTTGACATTGTTGTTTTGGGCAAACTAATTAACCCAAAATGGTCCACAGAGACTGAGGGGACTAGAATGAAGTTGGGGACTAGGGGACTAGAATGAAGTTGACCCCTGTGGGTGGTCATCCAGGGAGGGAGGGAGGGAGGGAGGGAGGGAGGGAGGGAGGGAGGGAGGGAGGGAGGGAGGGAGGGAGGGAGGGAGGGAGGGAGGGAGGGAGGGAGGGAGGGAGGGAGGGAGGGAGGGAGGGAGGGAGCAATGTTTCTTGGTCTCTGTTGATGTGGAAGCTGTGATCAGTGAATCATCAAAGTGTGTGTGTGTGTGTGTGTGTG
The DNA here is from genome assembly GCF_021184085.1 of Oncorhynchus gorbuscha. Taxonomy (NCBI): domain Eukaryota; kingdom Metazoa; phylum Chordata; class Actinopteri; order Salmoniformes; family Salmonidae; genus Oncorhynchus; species Oncorhynchus gorbuscha. Next base: position 8,306,608 of record NC_060184.1, read on the forward strand.
TGTGTGTGTGTGTGTGTGTGTGTGTGTGTGTGTGTGTGTGTGTGTGTGTGTGTGTGTGTGTGTGTGTGTGTGTGTGTGTGTGTGTGTGTGTGTGTGTGTGTGTGTGTGTGTGTGTGTGTGTGTGTGTTGGGGGAGGGTGTGTTGTCTTTGGAAACCTGCAACAATGAGCAGCCTTATATCTGTGTAACATGTGTTGTGTGAACCCCCTGTGGTGGCATCCAGGGAGGGAGGGAGGGAGGGAGGGAGGGAGGGAGGGAGGGAGGGAGGGGTGTGATGTGTGAACCCCTGTGGTGGCATCGAGGGAGGGAGGGAGGGAGGGAGGGAGGGAGGGAGGGAGGGAGGGAGGGAGGGAGGGAGGGAGGGAGGGAGGGAGGGAGGGAGGGAGGGAGGGAGGGAGGGGTGTGATGTGTGAACCCCTGTGGTGGCATCCAGGGAGGGAGGGAGGGAGGGAGGGAGGGAGGGAGGGAGGGAGGGAGGGAGGGAGGGAGGGAGGGAGGGAGGGAGGAGGAGGGAGGGAGGGAGGGAGGGAGGGAGGGAGGGAGGGAGGGAGGGAGGGAGGGAGGGAGGGAGGGAGGGAGGGAGGGAGGGTTGTGATGTGTGAACCCCCTGTGGTGGCATCCAGCTGCAACTCTAAACAAACAGTGACTTCTAAAAATGTCTCCTTCTGTCTTTCCTCTGTCGGACCACGTATTTATTCACCTTCCTATATAAAAATAATAATAATCATTTTTTTTTTAAACACACACACACCCCTCTCTTATTCTCTCTCCCAAAACACCAAAACACACACACACCCCTCTCTTATTCTCTCTCCCAAAACACCAAAACACACACACACCCCTCTCTTATTCTCTCTCCCAAAACACCAAAACACACACACACCCTCTCTTATTCTCTCTCCCAAAACACCAAAACACACACACCCCTCTCTTATTCTCTCTCCCAAAACACCAAAACACACACACCCCTCTCTTATTCTCTCTCCCAAAACACCAAAACACACACACACCCCTCTCTTATTCTCTCTCCCAAAACACCAAAACACACACACACCCCTCTCTTATTCTCTCTCCCAAAACACCAAAACACACACACACCCCTCTCTTATTCTCTCTCCCAAAACACCAAAACACACACACACACACACACACCTCTCTTATTCTCTCTCCCAAAACACACAGTGTTGGGCGGTGAGCAGGAAATTGGGTAGCTGGCCTGGTTGTAGGATGGCAGATGTGGCATCGACTGTGGACCAGAACATCACTGTGACCCATCAGACCTGGGCTGGGACAGATCGACATCAGGTTCTGGAGACAGACACAACATCAATAAAAACTGACCTCTACCTTCTGTTGGCAGTGGAATGACTATCAGAATGGCTGTGAACCAGTCATTCACCCCCTCAGTGAAATGGCTATCAGAATGGCTGTGAGAGAGAAACAAGTCTTATCCCAACATTGGCAGACCCACAGCACCACCTAGTGGTGGGACAAAGCCAGTTCCTCAGCCCACAGTGTGTTAAAATTACAGTGGGATAGACAGCAACACAATTAGACCCAACCAAATCATGAGAAAACAAAATATATATATACACATAACACATTGGAAAGAACTAACAAATAGAAACAAAAAACAAACTAGAATGCTAGTTCGCTCAGTTTTGTCAAGAGTAGAAAAACTGACAGAATAACTGACCACTGTGACAAAATTAAGGAAAGTGCAGACTCGATGAACAAAGCCTTGCTATTGAGAAAGGCTGCCATAGGCAGACCTGGCTCTCAAGAGGAGACAGGCTAGTTTCCACCTCATTTTGTGGGCAGTGTGACTGGCCCCAAATTAAGGAAAATGCAGACTCAGTGAGCATAGCCTTGCTTTTGAGAAAGGCCGCCATAGGTAGACCTGGCTCTCAAGAGAAGACAGGCTAGTTTCCACCTCATTTTGTGGGCAGTGTGCACATGGCCTGTCTTCGCTTGAGAGCCAGGTCTGCCTATGGCGGCCTTTCTCAATAGCAAGGCTATGCTCACTGAGTCTGCATTTTCCTTAATTTTAGGTCAGTCACACTGCCCACAAAATGAGGTGGAAACTGAACTGCATTTCCCAACCTGCCAAATGTATGACCATATTAGAGAGACATATTTCCCTCAGATTACACAGATCCACGAAGAATTCGAAAACGAACCTGATTTTGATAAACTCCCATATCTACTGGGTGAAATTCCACAGTGTGACATCACAGCAGCAAGATGTGTGACCTGTTGCCACGAGAAAAGGGCAACCAGTGAAGATCCAACACCATTAAAACTATATTTCTGTTTATTTATATTCCCTTTAACTATTTGCACATCGTTACAACACAGTCTATAGACATTTTATGATATTTGTAATGTCTCTATTCTTTTGTAACTTCAGTGAGTGTAATGTTTACTGTTCCTTTGTATTGTTTATTTAACTTTTGTTTATTATCTACTTAACTTGCTTTGGCAATGTTAACACGTTTCCCCATGCTAATAAAGCTCCTTGAATTGAAATTGAGAGACTGGAGTGAGAGTGAGGGAAAGTGAGAGAGACTGGAGAGAGAGTGAGGGAAAGTGAGAGAGAGAGTGGAGAGAGAGCGAGGGAAAGTGAGAGAGAGAGTGGAGAGAGAGTGAAGGAAAGTGAGAGAGACTGGAGAGAGAGTGAGGGAAAGTGAGAGACTGGAGAGAGAGCAAGGGAAAGTGAGAGAGAGAGTGGAGAGAGAGTGAAGGAAAGTGAGAGAGACTGGAGATAGAGTAAAGGAAAGTGAGAGAGACTGGAGAGAGAGTGAGGGAAAGTGAGAGAGACTGGAGAGAGAGTGAAGGAAAGTGAGAGAGACTGGAGAGAGAGTGAGGGAAAGTGAGAGAGACTGGAGAGAGAGCGAGGGAAAGTGAGAGAGGCTGGAGAGAGAGCGAGGGAAAGTGAGAGATACTGGAGAGAGAGCGAGGGAAAGTGAGAGAGACTGGAGAGAGAGCGAGGGAAAGTGAGAGAGACTGGAGAGAGAGCGAGGGAAAGTGAGAGAGACTGGAGAGGGAAAGTGAGAGAGACTGGAGAGAGAGCGAGGGAAAGTGAGAGAGACTGGAGAGAGAGCGAGGGAAAGTGAGAGAGACTGGAGAGAGAGCGAGGGAAAGTGAGAGAGACTGGAGAGAGACTGGAGAGAGAGCGAGGGAAAGTGAGAGAGACTGAGAGAGAGGGAAAGTGAGAGAGACTGGAGAGAGAGCGAGGGAAGAGAGAGACTGGAGAGAGAGGGAAAGTGAGAGAGACTGGAAAGCGAGGGAGAGAGACTGGAGAGAGAGCGAGGGAAAGTGTGAGAGAGACTGGAGAGAGAGCGAGGGAAGGTGAGAGAGACTGGAGAGAGAGTGAGGGAAAGTGAGAGAGACTGGAGAGAGAGCGAGGGAAGGTGAGAGAGACTGGAGAGAGAGTGAGGGAAGGTGAGAGAGACTGGAGAGAGAGAAAGTGAGAGAGACTGGAGAGAGAGTGAGGGAAAGTGAGAGAGAGACTGGAGAGAGAGCGAGGGAAAGTGAGAGAGACTGGAGAGAGAGAAAGTGAGAGAGACTGGAGAGAGAGAAAGTGAGAGAGACTGTAGAAAGAGCGGGGGAAAGTGAGAGAGACTGGAGAGAGAGCGAGGGAGGGAAAGAGAGAGAGACTGGAGAGAGAGACGAGAGTGGGAAAAGAGTGAGAGAGACTGGAGGGAGAGAGAGTGAAGGAAAGTGAGAGAGACTGGAGAGAGAGTGAGGGAAAGTGGAGAGAGAGACTGGAGAGAGCGAGGGAAAGTGAGAGAGACTGAGAGACTGGAAAGTGAGAGAGACTGGAGAAAGAGCGGGGGAAAGTGAGAGAGACTGGAGAGAGAGCGAGGGAAACTGAGAGAGAGAGTGGAGAGAGAGCCAAGGAAAGTGAGAGAGACTGGAGAGAGAGTGAGGGAAAGTGAGAGAGACTGGAGAGAGAGCGAGGGAAAGTGAGAGAGAGAGCGGAGAGAGAGTGAAGGAAAGTGAGAGAGACTGGAGAGAGAGTGAAGGAAAGTGAGAGAGACTGGAGATAGAGTGAAGGAAAGTGAGAGAGACTGGAGAGAGAGCGAGGGAAAGTGAGAGAGACTGAGAGAGAGCGAGGGAAGGTGAGAGAGACTGGAGAGAGAGCGAGGGAAAGTGAGAGAGACTGGAGAGAGATTGCGAGGGAAAGTGAGAGAGACTGGAGAGAGAGCGAGGGAAAGTGAGAGAGACTGGAGAGAGAGACTGGAGAGAGCGCGAGGGAAAGTGAGAGAGACTGGAGAGAGAGTGAGGGAAAGTGAGAGAGACTGGAGAGAGAGCGAGGGAAAGTGAGAGAGACTGGAGAGAGAGTGAGGGAAAGTGAGAGAGACTGGAGAGAGAGTGAGGGAAAGTGAGAGAGACTAGAGAGAGAGCGAGGGTAGGTGAGAGAGACGGATGTAGGGCAAAGTGACCTCTGTCATCCCCAGGGCATTGTGTATTTGTCAATGTGTATGTGTGTGTGTCCTGTATCTTGAGCTCGAAACACACAATATATCAACAGTTTCTGGCAGGTCTAACATCATGGGATTGTAGCAGCATATCGTCTGCCACATGGAGAGTAGAGAGACAGGGGGGTGAGGAAAGAAAATATCCCTTCCTAGCGGACTAAACAGTAGGGAGGGGGTGACGATGATTGGACAGGATGTCTGAAGTGATCTACACTTCTGTGTGTGATTGGTCAGTGAAATAAGAACAAGTAATGTGATTGGTCAGTCAGAACCTTGTCAGAGAGCTCGTTCTCTACATGCTTCTTGATCCTCTTCAACATGAAGCTGGTCGAAACAACAACCACAACAACAACATGAAGCTGGTCTAAAAAACAACAACAACAGTTTGTTTCTTCACCGGAACAGCATCAGGATGTTCCACCGAACACTGGTACATTTACATTTACATTTAAGTCATTTAGCAGACGCTCTTATCCAGAGCTGCTCTTCAGTTCCTGGTCCTCATCTAGAACCATGTACTGGTACTGCTCTACAGTTCTTGGGCCTCATCTAGAACCATGTACTGGTACTGCTCTTCAGTCCCTGGGCCTCACCTAGAACCATGTACTGGTACTGCTCTACAGTGCCTGGGCCTCATCTAGAACCATGTACTGGTACTGCTCTACAGTCCCTGGGCCTCATCTAGAACCATGTACTGGTACTGCTCTACAGTCCCTGGGCCTCATCTAGAACCATGTACTGGTACTGCTCTACAGTGCCTGGGCCTCATCTAGAACCATGTACTGGTACTGCTCTTCAGTTCCTGGGCCTCATCTAGAACCATGTACTGGTACTGCTCTTCAGTTCCTGGGCCTCATCTAGAACCATGTACTGGTACTGCTCTACAGTCCCTGGGCCTCATCTAGAACCATGTACTGGTACTGCTCTACAGTGCCTGGGCCTCATCTAGAACCATGTACTGGTACTGCTCTTCAGTTCCTGGGCCTCATCTAGAACCATGTACTGGTACTGCTCTACAGTGCCTGGGCCTCATCTAGAACCATGTACTGGTACTGCTCTTCAGTCCCTGGGCCTCATCTAGAACCACATACTGGTACTGCTCTTCAGTGCCTGGGCCTCATCTAGAACCATGTACTGGTACTGCTCTTCAGTTCCTGGGCCTCATCTAGAACCATGTACTGGTACTGCTCTTCAGTCCCTGGGCCTCATCTAGAACCATGTACTGGTACTGCTCTTCAGTCCCTGGGCCTCATCTAGAACCATGTACTGGTACTGCTCTACAGTGCCTGGGGCTCATCTAGAACCATGTACTGGTACTGCTCTTCAGTTCCTGGGCCTCATCTAGAACCATGTACTGGTACTGCTCTACAGTGCCTGGGCCTCATCTAGAACCATGTACTGGTACTGCTCTTCAGTCCCTGGGCCTCATCTAGAACCACATACTGGTACTGCTCTTCAGTGCCTGGGCCTCATCTAGAACCATGTACTGGTACTGCTCTTCAGTTCCTGGGCCTCATCTAGAACCATGTACTGGTACTGCTCTTCAGTCCCTGGGCCTCATCTAGAACCATGTACTGGTACTGCTCTTCAGTCCCTGGGCCTCATCTAGAACCATGTACTGGTACTGCTCTACAGTGCCTGGGCCTCATCTAGAACCATGTACTGGTACTGCTCTTCAGTTCCTGGGCCTCATCTAGAACCATGTACTGGTACTGCTCTTCAGTCCCTGGGCCTCATCTAGAACCATGTACTGGTACTGCTCTACAGTGCCTGGGCCTCATCTAGAACCATGTACTGGTACTGCTCTTCAGTCCCTGGGCCTCATCTAGAACCACATACTGGTACTGCTCTTCAGTGCCTGGGCCTCATCTAGAACCATGTACTGGTACTGCTCTTCAGTTCCTGGGCCTCATCTAGAACCATGTACTGGTACTGCTCTTCAGTCCCTGGGCCTCATCTAGAACAATGTACTGGTACTGCTCTTCAGTCCCTGGGCCTCATCTAGAACCATGTACCGGTACTGCTCTACAGTGCCTGGGCCTCATCTAGAACCATGTACTGGTACTGCTCTTCAGTTCCTGGGCCTCATCTAGAACCATGTACTGGTACTGCTCTACAGTGCCTGGGCCTCATCTAGAACCATGTACTGGTACTGCTCTTCAGTTCCTGGGCCTCATCTAGAACCATGTACTGGTACTGCTCTTCAGTTCCTGGGCCTCATCTAGAACCATGTACTGGTACTGCTCTACAGTCCCTGGGCCTCATCTAGAACCATGTACTGGTACTGCTCTACAGTGCCTGGGCCTCATCTAGAACCATGTACTGGTACTGCTCTTCAGTTCCTGGGCCTCATCTAGAACCATGTACTGGTACTGCTCTACAGTGCCTGGGCCTCATCTAGAACCATGTACTGGTACTGCTCTTCAGTCCCTGGGCCTCATCTAGAACCACATACTGGTACTGCTCTTCAGTGCCTGGGCCTCATCTAGAACCATGTACTGGTACTGCTCTTCAGTTCCTGGGCCTCATCTAGAACCATGTACTGGTACTGCTCTTCAGTCCCTGGGCCTCATCTAGAACCATGTACTGGTACTGCTCTTCAGTCCCTGGGCCTCATCTAGAACCATGTACTGGTACTGCTCTACAGTGCCTGGGCCTCATCTAGAACCATGTACTGGTACTGCTCTTCAGTTCCTGGGCCTCATCTAGAACCATGTACTGGTACTGCTCTACAGTGCCTGGGCCTCATCTAGAACCATGTACTGGTACTGCTCTACAGTGCCTGGGCCTCATCTAGAACCATGTACTGGTACTGCTCTTCAGTTCCTGGGCCTCATCTAGAACCATGTACTGGTACTGCTCTACAGTCCCTGGGCCTCATCTAGAACCATGTACTGGTACTGCTCTTCAGTACCTGGGCCTCATCTAGAACCATGTACTGGTACTGCTCTTCAGTTCCTGGGCCTCATCTAGAACCATGTACTGGTACTACTCTTCAGTCCCTGGGCCTCATCTAGAACCATGTACTGGTACTGCTCTACAGTGCCTGGGCCTCATCTAGAACCATGTACTGGTACTGCTCTTCAGTCCCTGGGCCTCATCTAGAACCATGTACTGGTACTGCTCTACAGTGCCTGGGCCTCATCTAGAACCATGTACTGGTACTGCTCTTCAGTCCCTGGGCCTCATCTAGAACCACATACTGGTACTGCTCTACAGTGCCTGGGCCTCATCTAGAACCATGTACTGGTACTGCTCTACAGTGCCTGGGCCTCATCTAGAACCATGTACTGGTACTGCTCTTCAGTCCCTGGGCCTCATCTAGAACCACATACTGGTACTGCTCTACAGTGCCTGGGCCTCATCTAGAACCATGTACTGGTACTGCTCTACAGTGCCTGGGCCTCACCTAGAACCATGTACTGCCAGCTGGTAGCTGGTGATCACCACGTGGAACGGAGCATTCTGGGTGTATAGGATTTTCTACAGGGGGAGATGACTTAGTTTAGATCCAGTTACCAACTCAGCCAACTCGGCTCTTAGAATATTGTATCATAACGTATTGTAAAACACACGGGATCCAGAACTTCCTGATCACCTTCCTGTCGTGGGGTTCCCCTAGTATGGCAACACTGGAAGGACAAACAGTACACAAGGTAAGTATACAGAGTTTACAAAACATTAAGAACACCTGCTCTTTCCATGACATTGCCTGACCAGGTGAGTCCAGGTGAAAGATATGATCCCTTATTGATGTCGCTTGTTAAATCCACTTCAATCAGTGTAGATGAAGGGAAGAATACAGGTTAAAGAAGGAATTTTTTAAGCCTTGAGACAATTTGAGACATGGATTGTGTGTGTGTGTCGTTCAGAGGGTGAATGGCCAAGACAAAAGATTTAAGTGCCTCTGAACAGTGTACGGTGGTAGGTGCCAGGCGTACCGGTTTGTGCCAAGAACTACAACGCTGCTGGGTTTTTAACGCTAAACAGTTTTCCTGTGTGTATCAAGAATGGTCCACCACCCAAAGAACATCCAGTCAACTTGACACAACTGTGGGAAGCATTGGAGTCAACATGGAGTCATCTTGTAGAGTCGATGTGTCACGTTCTGACCTTAGTTCTTTTATTGTGTCTTTGTTTTAGTATGGTCAGGGCGTGAGTTGGGTGGGTTGTCTATGTTCTGTTTTTTATGATTTGGGATTTCTGTGTTTGGCCTGGTATGGTTCTCAATCAGAGGCAGCTGTCAATCGTTGTCCCTGATTGAGAACCATACTTAGGCAGCCTGGTTGTCCCTGATTGAGAACCATAGTTAGGTAGCCTGGTTGTCCCTGATTGAGAACCATACTTAGGCAGCCTGGTTGTCCCTGATTGAGAACCATACTTAGGCAGCCTGGTTGTCCCTGATTGAGAACCGTACTTAGGCAGCCTGTTTTCACTTTTGAGTTGTGGGTGTTTATTTTCCGAGTCAGTGATGGTGCCACACGGGACTGGTTCGGGTTTGAGTAATTCATGTTTATTGTTTTGTTCGTTACGTTATTAAAAAACATGAAACACTTACGACGCTGTGCTTTGGTCCTCACCTTCTTCCACCACAGACGATCGTCACACGATGCCCCGACGAATTGAGACAATTCTGAGGGCAGAAAAGGGGTGCAACTCAACATTAGGAAGGTACTCTCACTGTTTCTATAGTAACTATTGACTACGAGTATTTACATATTGAAAAGGAGTTCTCCTGTGTAAAAAAAAAAACACAAAAAAAAACGTTTGTTTTATCACATCTGTGTTTTTAAATTTACAAGCTGCAACAACACTTATTTCAATATAAAAGGGAACTTTTTTAAAAGTTTTAATACAATGTCCTATTACAAAATCTCCTTCTTGTTTCGCCAGAAAACATCTGAACTCTGACTGGAGATTGTTGATGTGAGACGTAATGAATCAGTCGTACCGGCCGAGGCTCCATTGTGTGTTTTCATTGTTGTTGGGTCAGTTTCTATGCCCGTCTCGTTCCCAGGAACTTACTGATATTCATCGGACGATTGTTAAAACCTCGTTACCATGGTGAAACTTTTGATTTACTATCTTCTGAGAAACAGCCAACGGTGACGGAGGAGGAGAGAGGAGGAGGAGGGTGTGTGGCAAGATGCCAGGCCTCTGATACAAGCTGGTGGACACCCCTCGCATCTACAACACAGTGAATGAACCCCCTCACATCTACAACACAGTGAATTAACCCCCTCACATCTACAACACAGTGAATTAACCCCCTCACATCTACAACACAGTGAATTAACCCCCTCACATCTACAACACAGTGAATGAACCCCCTCACATCTACAACACAGTGAATGAACCCCCTCACATCTACAACACAGTGAATGAACCCCCTCACATCTACAACACAGTGAATGAACCCCTCACATCTACAACACAGTGAATTAACCCCCTCACATCTACAACACAGTGAATGAACCCCCTCGCATCTACAACACAGTGAATTAACCCCCTCACATCTACAACACAGTGAATTAACCCCCTCACATCTACAACACAGTGAATTAACCCCCTCACATCTACAACACAGTGAATTAACCCCCTCACATCTACAACACAGTGAATT